>NC_057862.1:29055000-29347500 GCF_019393635.1 Dromiciops gliroides | reverse complement strand
AGGAAGAAGGGTGGTCCTCACACATAGCAGGGGGTGACACCCCTGGTTCTCACAACAAACATACATGCAGGCATGCATGTGTATTTCCCTCTTCAACTGATGGCTATCCCTTTCGTTTCCTTTTTGTTTTTTAATCTTAATAGTATTTTATTTCTTTTCCAGTTATGTGTAAAGATTATCCCTTTTGTTTCCATGTTTATTTGGTTTTTTGCTACTTAATGGCTCTCTTCATTAAGTAGTTAGATTGGCCATACCTCTATGAATTCAAAAACCCCACAATGTTCTGTTTGAAATCAGCATCCTGAGACCCTTTACCAATTCATCAATGACTCTTTTTCTTATAATTTGAATCAGTAACCAATATATCTTGGAAGTAAGACCTTTATCAGAGAAGCACACTGCAAAGATTTTTTCTAGTTATTTGTCTTCCTTTTAATATTAGCCTTTAATGGATTTCTTTGTTCAAAAAATTGTTAATTTTATACAGTCAAGATTATCCATTTAATCTTTAATCCTCTCTGTCCCTTGTTTGGCCATGAAGTTTTCTCGTATATATAAAACTAATAGGCACATTTTCCATGTTTCTCAAATTTGTTAATGATTGTTGTTTGTCCTTCATTCACAGTGAGGACCAAGACATCAGGAGATGATGTCATGACTTGCAATGAATTGGATTTAAGTGAAGCAGGGCTATACAAATTCACCAGTCTCACTCTCTCCTCCAGAGCCATCTGGATCCAATGTTAAGATATACATCAGGACAACAGGAGATGGCCCTAGATGTTTGAGGCAATTGGGGTTATGTGACTTGTCCAGGGTCACACAGCTAGTATGTGTAAAGTATCTGAGGCCAGATTTGAACTCAGGTCCTCCTGACTCCAGAACCAGTGTTCTAGCCACTGTACCACCTTGTTATTGATTAGATTTAGGTGGAATACCATTTTGGAGCTTCTCTTGGTACAATATGGAAGTACTAGTCTAAATCTATTTTCCCCCATACTTCTATTTTTTTTTTTTTGGTGGGGCAATGAGGGTTAAGCAACTTGCCCAGGGTGACACAGCTAGTAAGTGTCAAGTTTCTGAATCCAGATTTGAACTCAGGTCATCCTGAATCCAGGGCTGGTGCTTTTGTAACCTAGCTGCCCCCATTCTATCTATTTTTCATAGACATTATGATCAAATTGTGAGTTCTTATCTTAATAACTGAGGTTTATATATACTTATTAAATTTTAGGCTCCTAGATATATGTATGGTGTACATGTTATCCATCCCAATGATATATTTCTGTTTTCTAAATAGTATGAAATTGTTTAGAAAATTAATGTAGATTGAGATGTAATACTACTAGGATTCTTCCATTCCTTCTTTCCCCACATAATTTACCTTGAGTTTCTTGGCCTTTTTTGCATCCATATTAATTTTGTTATTCTTTTTTTCTTGTTCTACAAAGTAGTCCTTTGGTAGTGATGGCAATGAATATGCAAATTAATTTTAGTAGTTTATTAGTTTTATTATATTTGATTGTCTATCCATGAACAAGTAATATTTTTCCAATTATTTATTTACGTCTTTTTTATAAACAGTAGGGGCTTTTTTGTTTGTTTGTTTGTTTGTTTTGGGTGGGGGGCAGTGAGGGTTAAGTGAGTTGCCCAGAGCCACACAGCCAGTTAATGTTAAGTATCTGAGGCAGAATTTGAGCTCAGGTTCTCCTGAATCCAGGGCCAGTGCTTTATCCACTGCGCCACATAGCTACCCTCTGTAAACAGTAGTTTTAACTTTATTTATAGTTCTAGTATGTGTATCTTGGCAAGTAGACTCCTAAATATTTTATATATTCTATAGCTTTTATAAAAGAAATTTCTCTTTATAATTCTTCTTGCTAGGATTTATTGGTAGTCTACAGATTTCCTGATAATTTGTGTGATTTTTTTCCTGCAAATGTTATTAATTTTTAAATTAATTTCCATTGACTCTTTAGGTAAAATATGATAGTTTTATTTCATTTTTAACTATGCTTATTGCCTCAGTTTCATTTCCATATCATATTGCTATAACTCACATTTCTACCGCTAGGTAAAAAAGAAGCAATAAAAGTGGACATCCTTGTTTCACCCACAATTTTATTGGAAAGAATTGGTCACCACTAAATAAAATGTTAACTTTTGGTTTTAGATATATATTACTAATAATTTTAAGTAAAGTTTCATTTATTCCTATTTTTGTTTTTCTTGAGAAATTAGTGCTATACTTTATCAGTAAATTGCATATATATATAATATGATTTTTGTTAATCTCATTATGAATATCATTAAGTTTATTATCTTCATAATATTATACCAATTTTGTATTCCTGGTACAAATCCAACCTCATTATATTGTATATACCTTGTGAATTGTTGTTTTAGCCTCTGCAAATATTTTATTCACTATTTTTCTAGCAATTATGATTAGAATTATTATTCCATAGTTTTCCCTTTCTCTTTCATTTTGGTTTATATATCAAGATTATACTTGTGAAAGCAAACAAAAACAAACAAGCAAAATATTATATTTGTGTCATTGAAGGAATTTTGTAAGATCTCTACTTAGTCTATTTCCACAAATAATTTATGTAATAATGGAATTGTTCTTTTAGTATTTGATATAATTCCCTTATAAATTCATCTGGTCCTTCCCACTCACCTGTGGAGGGTTTTTATTTTTGTTTTTGTTTTCTTTTTTTAGGTTGGTTTAATTTTTTTCTGAATTTGAGTTGTTCAAATTCTCAATTTCTTAGTCTATTAATGTTGAGCTTTTATATTTTTAAAATATTCATGCATTTCATTTGGTTTTGATTGAGATGACTTAAATTTCTCTAAAATACACTATTTCTTTTGCAATTTTTATAAATTCTTGTTTTTCATTTAAAAAAATACTAATAATTTGACTGTTTGGCCTTCCTCTGTATTTTTAACAAAGTTAGCTAAATATTTATGTATTTTTTTAAAAGCTCCTACTTTATTCTTAAATTCATTATATTCAGTACCATAGCTTCTTAAGACTTAAAGGGATAATTAAAACATAAAGAGAAAAACAAAATAAAATTATAATGGAAGGGGGACTTCCATTTATGTCTATCATTTCTACATAGTTCTAAGCAAAAATAAACAAGAAAGAAAGGAAGAAGGATCTTGAATAGAATTTTGGAAAAAATTAGATATGATAGACCTCTGACAAGTATTAAATGGAAGTTGCAAGGAGTAGAAATATTTTTCAAGTGTATGACAACTTTGCAAAATTAATCACATCTTAGGATACAACCTCACAGCAAATGGAGAAAAGCAGAAATATTATATGCATCCTTTTTCTGACTTCAATGCAATAAATGTTATTAAAGAAATATCCCCTGGAAACATATTATAATCAGCTGGAGACTAAATAATCTAATTTTAAAAATTAGTTAAATAACAAGTCATTGAAATGATATATAATTTTATTAAAGATATTGCCAACAATGAATGAGACAATGTACTAAAATTTTGGAAATACATCCCAAGCAGTCCTTAAAGGAAAATTTTGTCTCTAAAGACTTTCATTAATCAAAAAAGAGAAAAGGCAGATCAATACATTTGGAATGCAACTATAAATGCTAAAAATGAGCAAATAAAATTATTGCCAAAATAAAAATTCTTTTAAAAATCAAAGAAACAATAAAAATTTTTTAAATGATGATAGAATTTTTTAATACTCATGGTATAGTTTAAAAGTGAACATTTTTATTCTCAATGAAAACCATATACCAATGTCTTATAGCCAGAGTTAAACCTTTTATGAAAATATTTATTATGTGCCCACTGGGTGATAATTATCAGAGAAAGAAATGGCAAATGACTCCAATATCTTTGCTAAAAAAAAAAAAAAAGAAAGAAAAAAAACAATCATCAGGACATATCTGAATGACTGAACAACAAATATGCCAATTATAGTACAAAACACCTTCATTATGAAAGACCAGAAATATAAGCTTCTAAAATTATAGCCTCTAGAAGCTTACACTCTACAATTAACATTACTATCTAATCCACTTTTCAAAATCAGGACAACTTTTGCCACTCTCGATATCTTGGTCATGACATTCATTCATAAATGCTATCTTTCCAGTGGGAGTCTAATAGTAGAAGAAGATGAAGAAATCTTTAAGTTCTAAAATGCCATAACTCTAACCACATAATGCCCAGATCTTTTTTTTGATTGGCATGGTGTCATTAAGATGAACACCAATGGGCAATCTTCCATGGTGATATTGCTTTGACTCAGTAATATATGATCCAATATATAGGTTACATCTATAGCATATATCATCACTACTTGATTCTTAATGGGATGAACCATGCTTCATGATTCTCCTGGTTTATAACAGTGCAACATCCAGTAATGAAATAGACGAGGCGTCTAGGAGACAAAGACCATGAGGGCCATATAAAGAAGAATCAGAGACAAAGAAGTAGAGGTGCAGCCAAGCAATTGTAAATTTCATAGAGCCATAAAAACTGTCCATTTCCCTAATCTCTCATATACCCCAACATAACAAACTATAGTTGGGCTGGTGTAACGAGAGTATACTAGCACAGAAGGAAGTTCAGAAAAAGCTGAAATATAAATGGAATCAATGATATTTACCCCTAATTCATTTTCTTCAACACAATTTAAATAGTTAACATTTGGTATTCATACATAGAGGCATAATAACTCTTATAGAAACAGTTCCATTTCATATGTTTTAAGGGATGCTGTGGATATTAAAGAAACTGAATTCCTTCCTTCCCAACTGAAGATACGTACTGCCTATTATTGTTCTGTAGTCATTTCTAGTCATGTCCAAGTCTCCATGACCCCATTTGGAGTGTTCTTGACAGAGGTACTGGAGTAATTCATCATTTCTTTCTCGAAGTAATTTTACAAATGAGGAAACTGGGTTAAGTGACTTGCCAAGGGTCACACAGCTAGTAAGTGCCTGAAACCAGATTTGAACTCAGGAAGATGATTCCTTGTGACTCCAGGTCTGGTGCTCTATCTTCTGTGCCACCCAGCTGCCCCAAATCTGCCTCTGACAGGCCCCCTTTATCTCGCCCACAAAAGCATGCTTAGCATAGTTGATTTTGAGTTTTCTTGCTTCCCACCCTCCCTTTCCAGGTTGTTAACTTTCGTAAGCTATGTTCCTTATCTTAGAGGAACACAGGGCTTACAGATGAAATAGATTTAACAGATTACCTTGTCAAACTATGATTTTATAGATGTGCAATCTGAGGCCAAGAGAAGCTAAATGAATTCTCCAAGGTCACACACAGGTAGTAAATGGTAGGAAAAGAAATCTACATCCTCTGATTCCAAATCTAGTATTCTTTCCACCATCACATAATCGCCACTCATGAAACCATTGATTTAGAATGAATATATATCATGAATATTGCCAATGGTGACATGCGAGTAGGAAATTGTTTAAAATGCATGGCAAGGGAATTGAATTGTGATTTTATGGATAAAGGGAATTCCCAGGTGAGGAAGCTCCTTCTGCCAATGCTAGTTGGCACTTTATGTGCAATTTATAGTTTTAGGGAGTTAAGGGGAACAATAAGAGATTAAAAGCCTTGCCTAGTGGCACACAGCCAACATGTATCCCAGGCAAGAGGACTGGAGCAGAAGTCTTCCTGGCTTAGAGGCTACCTCTCTGTATCATCCAGAAAGTTTCTGATTGGTAAAATAACTGAGCTTGAGGGGAAGGGTGAGGCATGAGAAAGACAGAAACTTGATGTGAGTGTAGCACTGACACCCACACAACGTGGAGAAAGACTGTGCATGTACTTTGATTATTTGGCCACTTTTTTTTAACAGACCTATGATATCATTAACATAGGTAACTCCCAGGTAGGAAATTAAACTTCCTGAATCAATGAAGAACAGTCCCTTTCTATAGCAAATAAAGTTAGAAAACATTGAAGGCACTGAGAAGTCAAATGACTTATCCACAGTCATACATCTAAGTAAGAGGAAGATCTTCTTTCCTGACTCTCAAACTCAGGATTTCCTGATTGCAAAGCCAAGACTCTACTATCCTGTGCTCCATGTACTAGAGTATCATATGCAACCAACCATGATGTGAGAGCTCACAGAAGGAGGAAGAATTCACAGTGTGAGAAGAATGAGACCTGGCTTTTCCCATTCCCTGTGTAACCTATGTGGATGGGGGAGGTTGTTGTGAGATTTTTTTTCCTTTTAATCTCTGATACTGTTGAAATCACCTTAAACATTTCTCAAAGGTGTCAGCCATCCATTTTAGAGCCATTCTGGATTAATAAGGAAATGTGTTTTATGGGGAAGAGTGATAAACTCAAAATCTGGATTGCCCTGAGTTTAAATGCTGCCACTTATTAGTTATGTGACAGTAGGAAAGGTAAAAAGTCAAATCAATGAGCATTTATTAAGTGCTTAACTAATATGCCAGGAATTTTGTCAACCTCTAGAAATACAAAGAAAGGCAAAATATGATTCCTAATTTCAAAGAGTTTACAGTCTGTGGGAGAGATAAAATATAAACAATTATGAACAAGATGTATACAGGATAAATTGTGGGGAATGTCAAAGTGAAAGGTAGGTGGCACGGTGGATAGATCACTGGGCTCGATTTCAGGGAGACTCATCTACACAAGTTCAAATCTAACTTCAGACACCCTCAGTGAGTTACTTAAACCTCTTTGCCTCAGTTCCTCAGCTAGAGAAGGAAATGACAAAGTACAGCCGTATCTCTGCCAAGTAAACCCCAAATGGGGTCACAAAGAGTCAGACATGACTATGGTGACTGAACAACAGCAGAATTATCAGAGGGAAGGCACTAGAATTAAGGAGGATGGGCATCCTGTAGAAAGTGAGGAACTGATATTTGAAAGAAGCTAGGGAAGTCAGGAGGCAGACAGGAGAAGGGAGAGAGTTTCAAGCAAGGGGGTAGCTTATAAAAAATGCACAGAGGAGGGACATAGGGTGGCATGTGTGAAGAACAGCAAGGAGGCAGATGTCAAATAATCACAGATTACATGAAGGGGAATACAGAAGACTGGACATGTAGAAGGAGACAGGTAAAGAAGGACTTAAAAAGCCAAAAGAGTGTTTTATATTTGATCCTGGAGGTAATAGGGAACTGATAAGCAATTCACTCAAACTCAGTCTCAGTTTCCTCATCTTTAAAATGGAAATAATCATCAGTGTACTAATTACTTTAGAGGCTAATTGTGAGAATTAAATAAAACCACACCTGGAAAGCACTTTGTAAACAGTCGTGCACTCTGTAAATGGCAGCCAGTATTATTTCTTTAAATGGCTGTGTAGACATTTTTATTTTTTTCCATGGTGTGTGAGTAATGGAATGGTTTTCTTGGCCTTGTTTTACATGAAATTGCCTCCTAGGAAGGGATTTTACATCAGGGAAACCTTTGCATGGCAAGGGCAAGGAAATCCTCACAAGGTTCCCTAGTCAACAGTCAGGAATGACAGCTCTGTTACCCCAGGTTATTTTGCAAAGACATCAATCAGATGAGATCTCAGAGAGATTCAGCTATGTGTGGCTTTGGGTGCCTTAAAATTCTTCTGGTTTTATGTGTAAGACAGGGCAAGAAGCCTGGATTATATTTGTTGTTATTTTGTTGTTCAGTTGTTTGAGTCACGTTCGACTCTTTGTGACTCCTTCTGGGGTTTTCTTGGCAAAGATACTTGAGTCATTTGCCATTTCTTTTTCCAGATTCTTTTTCAGGTGAGGAAAATGAGGTAAACAGGGTTAAGTGACTTGCCCAGGGCCACACAACTGGTGTCTCAGTCAGATTTGAACTCAGGTCTTCCTGATGTTAGGCATGCCACTCTATCTACTGTGCCACCTAGCTGCCCAATTCAAATTACTGTGGGACTCTGGGCAATTCACTTAACCTCTCTAAGCCTGTTTGGTCATTTGAAAAATATGGAGATTGAACTAGAGGATCTCATGGTCACTTTAGCTCTAGAATCTATGGTCCTAAGTTTTAAAATGCAGATGTGCTTGGCTATGTCTCTTTCTGTTTTTCCCCTTCTTTGGTATGATATTAATTAATTTACATTACTAATTTCTTTTATGATCTTTTATTTCATCCAGGAAGAGGACTCTCATTATGAGAACTCCCTCCTTTATATTTCATAAAATAATATTTTTTAGAGCTGGCAGGATGTCAGAGGAGACCAAGTCCAACTTTTTCATTTTATAAATGAGGAAACTGAGGGCTGGAGTTGTCAAGTGACTTTTCCAGAGTTCTCACATATAATAGTGTCAAGCTCTCTATTTTTGTAATCAACAAAATAGTTGAAACTGATAAGTTTTTAAAAGCACATTTTAAACAACCTACACAATCAACTCAAAATGAAAATGATCCTTATAACATTTTTCCCCTCATCCTCCATGTATTTTTTAAACCAGTGACACAGGACTCCTTGCCATTCCTCAAACAAGATATTCATCTTTTTGTTCAGGGCATTTTTCACTAGGATGTTCTCCTTCCTTATCTCAACTTCCTTACTTTCCTGACCTCTTTCCAGTCCCAACTAAAATCCTATTTTCCCCAGGAAGTCTTCCTTTCTTGGTCCCTCTGAATTTTAATATCTTCCCTCTGTTGATTATTTTCTAATATATATATATATGTGTGTGTGTGTGTATATGTATATACACATATGTACATATGTACAAACATACATGTATGTGCACATCTATCTATAAACACACATATAACCATATCTTTATCTATATTCATATCGTTTTCATATAATTGTCTGTGTGTTGTCTTGCCATTGGATTGGATTGTGAGCTTCTTGAAGGCACAGTGTGTCTTTTGCCTTCTTTGTATCCCTAGCATTTAGCACGGTGCCTGACCCATAGTAAGCACCTAATAAATGTCAGACTGACATAAAAGGGCAAATTATATAAACTATTATATGAAAGAAAAAAATATAATCATCACATAAAAAACTATTCTAAATCACTCTAGAACTATGGTCAATAATGATGAATGTTTTACACATAGTGATAGAGATTCCTTTCACATAATAATCAAAGTTTACAACCTGTGAACTTTCAAAGGGTAATAAAATGTTCATTAGAGAAACAGATTGATATCTGCTTTGTTTTTATCCCCTGCACCTAACAGAGTTCTTGGCACATTGAATAGCACCTGCTATATGTGTGCTTGTTAGTTAACCCTGATGATCATCTATGAAATTCTTCATTTTACAAATGAAAAAAATGGCAGCTCAAACAAAGAAGTAAATTACACACAACAAAACAAAAATTCATTGGAAAAATCATTGGAAATCACTGGACAAAACAGAGCTAGAAATACCACTGCTAGGTTTATATCCCAAAGACATCACCAAAAACAGAAAAAGACCTATTTGTACAAAAATATTTATAGCAGCTCTTTTTGTGGTGGCTAAGAATTGGAAATCAAAGGAATGCCCATCAATTGGGGAATGGCTAAACGAGCTGTGGTATATGATGGTTATGAAATATTATTGTTCTAGAAGAAATGACAAGCAGGATGACTTCATAAAGGCCTGGAAAGATATGTATGAAATGATGTATAGTGATGTGAGCAGAACCAAGAGAACATTATGCACAGAGGCAGCAATATTGTTTGATGATGAACTGTGAATGACTTGACTGTTCTCAATAATACAATGGTCCACGACAATCCCAAAGAACTATTGATGAAACATACTATCCACCTCCAAAGCAAGAACTGATATTGATGGAACAGACTGAAGCATGCTATTTCTCACTTTCTTTTATTTTTTTCTTTTAATGAAGTTTCCTTGTACATAATCATACATGTATAACCCATATCTGACTTCCACTTCAGGGAGGGGGGAAGAGCAGGAGGGAAAGAGGGATAAAAATTGGAACCCCAAACTATAAGTAAAAATGTTTATTGCTAAATATATATACATATATATATATATATATACATACATACATATATAGATAGATAGATAGATTGCATGTCTACTTCCCAAGCAAAATTTCATTTCATGTCACCAGTCATAAGTTTGGCAATTAATAATACTAAAGATCAAGTCAATTAAACTTTAAAAAAATTCCCTTTGTTTTCCTTTCTTCTGGAAATGTATAAATTACTTTTTCTTATGCCATAGTCGTATTTACAGGGGTTTCTGTACACTCTTGCTTTCCTAAAGCACTTCTCAAGACTCACTGTTATATGAGAATGAAACTTAGTCCATTGGAGCATTTTTTTTTTTTTGAAAATGTACAGGAGAGAACAGAAAGGAGGCCAGAAGAAATCGGAGAAGTGGGATAGCTTTGAAAGTTACATATTGAACTTATTACACTGTATACCTAAAAGGGAAAGCAAGGAATAAATGATGAGAATTTATATATACAATTATGTTTCTCTGATGTACTTTTTATTTGCAAATGCTCCTTTTGTTGGTGGTGTTATGTTTGAGGAGAAATGAAGGGAAAGAAGAAGAGAAGAAAGGAGAAGAGAAAATAAGAAAAAAAAAGGAAAAAGAAAGATGAAGTGATGAAATGAAGAGAATAGGAAGCATGAAGTAGTTTGAGTATAATTTTTTTAAAAAATGATAACAAAAGAAAAGAAAAAGAAATTCTAGTAGTAGAGCATCTTCACTGTGAGGTCCTATCAGACTGGAAAGAGTACAAGGACAAAAGTAGATTGCCTACAGCTCCCTTAAGGACCTGCTGAGCTGTCTCCAGACACCAGACAGCCTCATCACAAGTTGGATGGTCAACAGGTGACTTTGTTTCCCTGTTCAGGGCATCTGCTCAAGTCCATCTAGTGAAACATGGAGAGATTGACGTATGTGTGTCCTTCAGGGAAGAAGGCCCAGATGGCTAAACTCAGAAATACTGATCTATTATGTCAAGTTCTTTCTCTGCTTTCAATCTGAAGAGTTCATTGCAATTAATTTGTTGTCATTCACATTTTTTTTTTGGTACCAACTGCTATGTTTCAAACTGACATTTTTTTTCTGAAATGCACTTCAAAAAATGAAACAACTGTCCCAGATAGAAAAAATACTGCCTAGCTTCTGGGTGGCAGTTGGAGGATGAAAAAGGTCCTCTGGGTGGGTGGGTAATTGTTTTATTTTTATTTTTCTAAGCAATGATTGTAATATAAATATTGTTTCAAATTGTAAAAATGGTTTCTCCCACATTTGCACATTGCCATAGTGACAGGGTAGAGCATTAGAAAGAAACAAAAATTCCATGCAACAAATTAGAAAATTAAAAATTAGACAAATTAGGAAAAACAATCACACTTGCCCAAAACCACAAAAAGCAAACATGGTTTTCCTGTCTTTGTGACCAGCTCTCCGGACTGAATACTGTGGCTGCCTCTTATGCATATGATGCTAAAATAAATTTAGGGATTAAAGGTCAGTCAAGAGTCAAAGATTTGTGAAGCATATATCATGCTAGGCGCTGTGCTAAGTGTTAGAGATACAAGATCATCTGATCTAATCCTCTTACTTTAAATTTTCAAAAACTGAGGCCAGAGAGGTAATGTGATCTGCCTATAGTCACACAGCTAGTGAGTGGTGACTTTGGGATCAGGACATTGGCTTTAGCATCATAGGAGTATGCATATAGAAAAGGAGGGAACCTTAGAAGTCAATTAGTCCAAAAGGAGTAGGAAAGATCAAGATCAGGAAAGGACCTCAAAAGTTGTCTGGTACAATCCTTGTATTCCATGGAGCAGGGCTTCTTCTTCTTCTTCTTTTTTTTTTTTTTTTGCAGGGTAATGAGGGTTAAGTAACTTGCCCAGGGTCACACACCTAGTAAGTGTCAAGTGTCTGAGGCTGAATTTGAACTCAGGTCCTCCTGAATCCAGGGCTGGTGCTTCATCCGCTGTGCCACCTACCTGCCTCCAGCAGGGCTTCTTAACCTCTGTATATGGGCTGGGTGCCTTTGAGAATCTAGGCAGGCCTGTGGGCCCTTACTCAGAATCAGGTTTTTAAATGTAGACAATAAAAATTCAGAGAAGTACAAAGGAAATGCCTCATATCAAATATAATCATCTGAACATTAATAAATGCAAGATAAGTTCATTGACATGAGGTTATAAGAAACAGACTTTGGGGGAACAAGTGGCTTACTCACAGTGATATGAGAATAATGAATAAAAGACCTCTGACTCTAAGTCCACCATACTGAACTTTCTACTGCTGTTGTCTCCATTAGTATAACCTACAATTATTCTGTAAAATAGATGCACAAAGGAAATGCACTGCTCCCTGTTGGTATTCACGATTATTTAAAAATAAGCAGTAAACAAAGCAATTTGATGTGACACCTTAGTCAGAGTGGGCTCGATGTGTAGTTATGGAGATCTGGATTCAAATGTGGCTTTTAACCCATAGTAACTGTGTCAGCCTTGTCAAGGCACCTAATCTCACATTGGTCTAGAACATGTGCCAAGTTTAGGAGGTATTGAGGAGCTGTAGGACTGTATCAGTGAAGGGAGTTTGCAGACCAGGAGTTCTTGTGACTGAGGAAATAACAGATCTTGTAAGAGAAAGGGAGGGGGGAAAAGAGAGAAGGGAGGAAGAAAGGAAAGAAGGAAGGAGGAAAGGAAGAAAAAGATGGAGAGAGGAAGGGACAAAGGAAGGAAGGGAGGGAAGAAAGAAAGGAAGGAAAAAAGGAAGGAAGGATGATAAGGAGGGAAGAAGGGAAGGGAGGGAGGGAGGGAAAGAAGAAGGGACTGTAAGGGGCTAAAATTCTAGCTATACTGTCTAAAATATCTAATGAGTGGTTGCCATTAAACTAGAAGCTTTAGCAAGAGTTTAGACTTAAGCATTTATTAAGGAGAATAAAAATTAAGTGAAGAGAGAAAGGCCTAGATTCAGCTGTCTATCTCAGGGAGCCATCATCTCCTGCTCCGCTCTTCAGAGAGTCCTGATGAAAAGAGTGAGAACCACCCCTCCTTCATCCCACAAGCCTCCTGTGAAACTGGGAACATCCCATCCACTCGTGCACACACAGCTCCAAACTAATTGGCTGGTAGCTTTGATAGACAGTACCCACGAGCAAACATCACTTCCTGACACCAAGGAAAAGCCTCATGGCTTGCCCTCAGATGCCTTCTGCTCATGGAGGAGCTTTCCTATGGTAACTCTCCAGTAGGTGGCATCACTCCAATTGTTACAGGACATAGGAAGGAAGGGAGGGAAAGAAGAAAGGAAGGAAAGAGAAAAGGAAGGGAAAATAAAGGAAAGGAGTAAGCAACCAAAGGAAAGAAGGAGGGAGGGAAAGAAAGAAGGAATGGAGGGAAAGGAGGAAGAAACAGAGAGAGAAAGGGAGGGACAGAAGAAGGGAGGGAGGGAAAGAAAGAAGGAAGGGAAAGAAGGAATGAAAGGAGGAAGAGAAGAAAGAAAGAATGATGGTTAATAAGAGCAACAGCAATTCATAGCAAGAAGTAAAATTGGGTAGATCTGGGTTCTAGTGCTGACTCCATCACAAGACCTTGGACAAATAAAAGGTCTGAGCCTCAGTTTCTGTCTCTGTAAGAGGACAAGTTAAGACCTGATGATGTCTCTGGTTTCCTCCAACTCCAGAATTCTCTATCATAACCAACCTGAGAGTCAAAAGTACAAATCAAGCCAGGATACAATGGAAAAAGCACTGAGTGTGAGTCCTCCAGCCAGGGCTCAAGTCTGTGCTATGATGTACATCTTCCTTGTGACTTTGGGAAAATCATTTCCCCTCTGTGGTCCTCAGCTTTCTCCTCCATCTAATGAAAGGGAGTGGTTACATAAGCCCTATGGTCCCTTCTAGCTCTCTTTCTCTGGCCCTGTGATATCAGAATTTTGATAAACACTTCTCTCAGCTTGGGTTATCTAGGCTTAGGTTCTCAATTTCACAGCATCATTGCATTTTTTTTTTAATAATATGTTGACAGCATCTCTTAGTGGCAGTTAGCACCTTTCCAGTGGATCTGCTCAGATCTCCCTGATGTGCTGTGCCTTCCTCTCCCCTCAGGGAAATTGATTTTGTTGAGAAGAATTTAGGAATTTCTATAAGCAAAAAAGAGTGGGTGGGTTCTTGACTTTGTCAGGAAAGTAATTAATGCTAATTAATCGGCTAGAAAAAAAAAAAGACCATGGCAAAGATAAGTCTGAACTCAGCCTAGTAGAGGAATGAATCTTATTTTCTTGCAAAATTTAGATAATTAAAGGGAAGCCCTTGTGGACCTGAAGCTTAGACAGCAATAATAATAATCACAGTACAACTTTTAATTTTACCTTGCCTTTTTTTCCCTCAAGAAGATCCTGTTAGATCTTTATTTATTGTTGAATAGCATTAAAGGTTTTTGCCCCATTTTGCAGGTTTGGCCAAACTCAAGAAAATTATGTGGCCCAACTTGGTCTTTTGGTTTGGAAAAGGGAGAAACTGGAAGTAGGGAGTCCATATAGAAAGATATGAAAATAATGAACACAAGGCCATACTTAACCTTCTAATGCTATTGTCTATATTAGTATAATCTAAAAATATTGTGTAAAATAATACACAAAGGAAATGAAATTCTTGCTTTAAAATCACTGCCCCTATTGATATTCTTGATTATTTAAAAATAAACAGCAAAGAAAACAATTTAATGTGGCACCTTTAAACAGATAATAATTACACTAGCCATAGTGTAATTGGATAGACAGAAAAGAATTTGAAGTCCAGTCTAAAATACTTGATTCAATATGGGAATGGACAAAAAGGAATAATCAAAGATGATTCCACAACTATGAACCTGCGAGATTGGAAAGCTCTCCTTGCCTTCAATAGGAAGAACTTTAGGGAAGGAGGGTAAATATTGAGTGGCATTTTGGTTTAGTTTGAGATGCATAATATAACAAAGCCTGACGCACAAGTGCATTTTTTTTTTATTATTCAAGCTTCCTTTAGTGCTAGTGATGCAAAACAAAAGTAAGGTGGGTCACTAATTAAAGGAACTTACCATTTCAATAGGCCAGGGGTTCTTAACCTTTTTGTATATCCTAGAATGCATTTGACAATGGGAAAGTCTATGGGATGTCTTCAGAATTTTTTTTTGTTTTGTTTTGGGGTGTTTTTTGTTTTTTTTGCAGGGCAATGGGGGTTAAGTGACTTGCCCAGGGTCACACAGCTAGTAAGTGTCAAATGTCTGAGGCTAGATTTGAACTCAGGGACTCCTGTATCCAGGGCTGGTGCTTTATCCACTGTGACACCTAGCCGCCCCCCCCCCCTTTTTTTAAATTATAATTGAAGGAAATTCTAAATTTCAATTACAGGTTAGGTAGTGAAGATAAAGATGCATTTTCTTTTCCCTTTCAAATGTTCAAGGACCCCTATAGACTCCAGGCTAAAAACCTAGGAAGTTAATAGAGAAAGACAAACCATAGAGAGGAAGAGTAGTCAGGGAGGGAGGTTTTGAGTTAGAGAGTTACAAGGACTAAGAGGGGAACTGTAGGGTCGTAGTTTGACATGCACTTAGCAGGAGAAATGGCAACATCAATTTCATTATATCTGTAGTTAGAAATTAAGAGATTTAGAAAAAATATATATTATAGTAGCAGCCTAGTAGGAATGGGTCCAGTTAGGGATACTCTACTGATGAGGAGGGTACTCTGACCTTGAGAAACAATCGAGTTGATCAGCTTGCTGGGGTGAGTTACAGGCTATTCTTTCCTTGGAAAAGCAAAACAGTTAATTAACCAGATAGTGGTTAGTCAAACAAATAATGAAGCAGATGTGTCATGGTTACCCAGAAAGTTGGGTGTCTTGAAATTTATAGCAGGAATATAATTGGAACCCAGAAGTTCTTGTTACATGACTAGAACAAGGTAGTGAAGATAACCTCGTGGCCCCCAACTGTTTCAAATACCCCACTCCCCAACAGCTGTGACTTTTTAGCTTCAAGTCTCCCCCAGTTCCCCTATAAAAAGAATTGTCTTTACTCTGGCTGATGGAAGGACTTGCTGTAAATCTGCTCCTCCCCAGGAGGTGAACTTCAGACTTCTTCTCCTGGCCATATTCCCTTGTGCCAACTAATAACTTTTTACTTAAACTTTGATTGGGTTACGTGTCCAAGTAATTCTTTGATAGAGAGAGATTTTCAGATCCAGTTTCATGGTATCAAATATATTACAGTTGTTATCATTTATATTGATTTGAGGTTCATAAAATGCTTTTCACATATTATCTCATTTGATTATTATAATAACCCTGGCAGGTAGCTACTATTATTGTCACCATTTTTACAAACAAGGAAACTGAGGCTTAGAATGGTTAAGGGATTTGCTCAGTCACATGGCTATTAAGTTGTGGTTTTTTGTTTTGTGTTTTTTTTTTTGGTGGGGCAAGGAGGGTTAAGTGACTTGCCCAGGGTCACACAGCTAGTAAGTATCAAGAGTTTGAGGCCGGATTTAAATTCAGGTCCTCCTGAATCCAGGGCCAGTGCTTTATCCACTTTGCCACCTAGCTGCCCCCAAGCTATTAAGGTTTTTTTTTTTAGTTATGAAAGGATTTTATTATTTTCCCGTTACATGTAGAGATAGTTTTCAGCATTTGTTTTTTATAAGATTTCTAGTTTCAAATTTTTTCCCTCCTTCCCTTCCCTCTCCCCCCTCTCCAAGACAGCAAGTAATCTGATATAGATTATATATGGACAATAACATTAAACATATTTCTGCATTGGTCACGTTATAAGAGAAGAATCAGAGCAAAAAGGAAAAACCTTAGAAAAGAAAAACAACAGCACCAAAAACAAAATAAATAGTATGGTTCAATCTGCATCCATTTTCCATAGTTATTTTTTTTTCCTGGATTTGGAGAGCCTTTTCCATCATGAGTCCTTTGGAACTATCTTGTACCATTGTATTTCTGAGAAGAATCAAGTCTATCACAGTTGATCAACACATAATGATGACACTGTGTACAATGTTCTCCTGGTTCTGCTCATCTCACACATCATCAGTTCATGTAAGTCCTTCCAGGTTTCTCTGAAATCTGCCTGCTCATTGTTTCTTATAGCACAATAGAATTCCATTACATTCATATACCACAACTTGTTCAGCCATTTCCCAGTTGATGGGCAGCCCTTCAATTTCTAATTCCTTGCCACCACAAAAAGAGCAGCTATAAATATTTTTGTACATGTGGGTCCTTTTCCCTTTTTTTGATCTCTTTGGGCAAAAGACCCAATAGTGGTATTGCTGGATCAAAGGGTATGCACAGTTTGATAGCCCTTTAGACATAATTCCAAATTGCTCTCCAGAATGGTTGGATCAGTTCACAGCTCCACCAACAATGCAGTAGTGTTCCAATTTTTCCACAGCTTCTCCAACATTTATTATTTTCCTTTTTTGTCATATTAGCCAATCTGATAGGTGTCAGGTGGTTTCTCAGAGTTGTTTTAATTTGCATTTCTCTAGCCATTAAGTTTTTAGATAGGATTTGAACTCAAGCTTTTCTGCCAGGCAATGTATCCAGGTTACAGATACAAGAAGGTGGATACAGTCAAATAAAGCATGGTTGGGACTGGCAAGATATTGTGATCCATGGGAGGCACTCACCATCAGGATAGAGTTGCCTGTGAACAGAAGGTAGGGGTGGGGGATGTTTCTAGAAATTAAATGGTTTGGATCCCTTAAGGCATGGTCTCTGGTGTGGAAAGTCCAACCACTAGCCAATCAGTTGGCTTTAAAGGGAAGCATAACGCTCTGAACAGGCTAAAATCATGACCAGTGAAGGCTCTCGGGATTGAGGAGAACATGGACCCACAGCAAAAGAATCTTCAGAGACGATTTAGTCCAAGTCACTCATTTTAGAGATGAGGGAACTGAGGTGGGCGGGGTTATGTAAACCATTAACCTAATAACTGCTTAAGGTAACAAATGACAAATTAGCAAGCAAGGTTTCTGGCTCCAAAATCAGTGCCTTTTCCCACTATGCAAAGGATACTGATGGAATGCAAGTTATTTGTGAAGGCAAAGCCTGCTTGACTTTTGTTTTTGCATCTCCAGTGCCTAGCACTGTGCCTAACATACAAGAGAGGCTCAATAAATTAATAATGCTTTTTGTTATTGTTCAACTCTTCTCAACCCTATTTGGAGCTTTCTTGTGAAAGATACTAATGATTTGCCATTTCCTTCTCCAGCTCATTTTACAGATGAGGAAATGGAGGCAAACAGGGTTAAATGACATATCCAGGGTCATACAGCTAGTAAGTGTCATATGCCAGATTTGAACTCAGGTCTTCCTGTTTCCATACCCAGCACTCTAGCCTCTGTGCCACCTAACTGCTCTGATAATGGCTTACTTTTTGTGAAATTGTATTGTGCTGCCTGACTATCATATTATCTACCTCGAACTATCCCTTTCCTGCCCTCCCTTGACCTGGTAGGAAGACAAAAACCACTGGTTACTTCCTTTTCCCATGTCAAGCTTATGTCCCCACTTTCTCCATGTGTAATGGTTTGGAATGCCTCCTAAAGCCTGAACGAGTTTCCCTTAAATCGTGATAGAATTCTACCATGTGTTGCTTATTAACAAGTATTAAAGATTTGATGGACTTGTCCCATGGCAATGCCTTTGGTTACTCAGCCTAGAGTTTTTGCCTGTCGAATATTAACTATGGGACAAAATCAGTTTCATCCCAGGGCTCCCTTCCCTGCTGCCAGAGCAGTGATTTCCTCTGATGCCTGCTGGACCACTGTTCCCAGTCCAATTTGGATTCTAAGTAATATAACTTGTTTTCCTGCTTCCTTTGGGAAGCTATTACAAAGTTTAATTTACTATTTCCTAACCACTTCTAATAGGATTGGTGGCTAATGTGATAGGATTTCTGTATTACTTCTCACAGCAGACTTTGGGGATGGTCCCCTGGTCGCTGTACTCTCGGAGGGTTGGATTTTCATACCTAATGCAGGTTTCCATTATACACTGCCTTCACTCGGTAAGCATGTGGAGCAGTCTGAGGTGCTTGAAAACTCAGATCACAGATTGAAAAACAGAGAGCAATGAACCTCATCTGTTTAGACTTTCCCTGAATCATCAAGGTGTGAGGCTTTTGGACATCATCCAGTGGAGCCCTCTACATACCTCAGGAATCTGTTCTTCCTCCATCTGAATCTCTACAGAGATGTGGAATGCAGAAATCCATTCCAGTTTTAGACATCTTGAATTATTGTTGTTGTTTAGTGGTTTTCATTTGTGTCTAATTTTTAGTGACCCCTTCTGTTGTTTTCTTGGCAAAGATACTGAATTGGTTTACCATTTCCTTTTCCGGCTCTTTTTGGAGATGAGGAAACTGAAGCAGTGTTAAGTGACTTGCCCAAGGTCACACAGCTAGCAAGTGTTTGAGGCCAGATTTGAACTCAGGTCTTCCTGATTCTAGGCCAGAATTCTATCTTCTGCACCACCTCCAGTTCTATTCAACAAGCGTTTATTAAGCACCTAATAAGTGCAAGGCACTATATTAGGTTCTTGGGAGAGAAAGACGAAAGGCAAAAAAAAAAAAAAAAAAGCTATCTTCCCTCAAGGAACTTATATTTGTATACTGGAGCATCTAGATGGCATAGTGGATATATTATAGGACTTAAAGTCGGAAGAGCTGAGTTAAAATTCCACAGCAAACATTTACTAGTTATGTGACCCTGGGCAAGTCACTTAACCTGTATGTGCTCAGGTTTCCCCCATCTCTAAAATGGGGATAATGATAGCACTAGCTTCACAGGTTTGTTGTGAGGATTAAATGGATAAGCATCTGCAAAGCTGTTTGTAAACTTTAAAGGCCTAGAAACATGCAAATAATAATAATTATTAATATTATTATGGGAAAATATTATACAAATAGCAAACCTAAAATACATACAAATGAATTCAGCGTAATTGGGGGAGGTGCTAAATAGTAGGAGAGTCAGGACAAGTTTGTTGTAGAAGACTATTAGATTTAGGATTAGTCCTTTATTGGACATGTTTGATACTGAGCTTTGAAAAAGCTGGGAATTCTAAGATTCAGTGAGTGGGCGGGAGTAGACTCCAAGCAGGGGGAACAGAGAGATAGAGAGATAGAGTGTTGCCTATCTGTTGTAACACAGAGGCCATTTTGGTTGCAAAGTGGAGGGTGTAGATGGGAGCTGTATATAGTAAAGTTGGAAAAGTTGGCTTGAACTTGTTCTGAATCTTGAATAATAAGAGATATACAAATGAGAATACATGTGAGTTCCTCTTTCATGCCATTCTGATGAATGGTAAAGATGACAAAAGAGGAAAATGACAACAGAGATAAGCACAGTGAGTCCCTTGGGCTCTAAGCTGATCTGGCTGTCCCAAAAAGCAGTTTGGAGCTGGGGCCCAAAGGTCGTAAACTGTGCATGGCCCTTGACTCAGTGATGCCACTGCTGGGCTTACCATGAAGAGGTCAATGAGAGTAGGAAAGGATTCAAGTGTACTAATGCATTCAAAGCTGCATTTTTAATGCAAAAAGGAACCAGAAATAAAGCAGATAACTATCAGTTGACTAATGACTGAACAAGCTGTTGTATATGAATGTAATATAATATTACTGTGTTGTAAGAAATGACAAATATGATGGATTTATGGAGTTATGATGCCTGGGAAGACAAGTATGAACTAATATGGGGAACAATGTTGACAATGCCCATAAACTTATGGGGAACAAATCCCCTCTTTGTGTTCGTGCAGTAGGCTACTGCTGTTGAATAAATCTACCACAACAGAAATTATGCAGCTTAAAAACCTAGTTCTTATGTTTAAACAGATTCAGGATTGAGAAAAATAGCCCTGAACCAAGATTAGGATGCTAATGAGGCATTCTCTAGACAAAATTACATCAGAAAGACAGAAAAATGATTTTTGACATATAGCAATCTCATACATGCACTTAGGCCATAAAGGTTGAAGAAGTTCAGTTAAATAGAATTGTCATCTCATACATCTCTTAAAAAACAGATCTAGTTAAACAGGTAAATTAAGTCAGGTTACAGATTAAACTGGAATCAGAGTGTTCACGATGGACTAATAACAATGGTGGATTTACATGCCTTAAAAATAGGTGCAGAGGGCAGCTAGGTGGTGCAGTGGATAAAGCACAGGCCCTGGATTCAGGAGGACCTGAGTTCAAATCCAACCTCAGACACTTGGACACTTACTAGCTGTGTGACCCTGGGCAAGTCACTTAACCCTCTTTGCCCCACCCAAAACAAACAAACAAACAAACAAAAAAGTGCAGACTTGGCCTTGAGACCACCATGATAGCTCCCCTCCCCCCAAGGGAGGCTGTAGTTTATATAATATAAACATGAAAACCATTGTTATAAGATTAGGCCTGAGGGTCTTGAAGCCATCCTGATATTCTCCTGCCCTGACCCTTGATATGTAACTTAGCTAACTGCAATCAGAGTATAAGTATCCCATTCTCAGAAGGGAAGTTTGGAGCCCACCCTCCTCTCCAGAGGGCAGAAACTTTTCTGCTAATGGACTCCTACATATCTTCCTGTTCCCCAATACATTGTCACCCTTATGTTAGTTATGCTCTTTGTTGGTGCCTGAGATGAAATTAGAATTCCTTTTTCTTCCCTTCCCTTCTCCCTCTTCCCTCTGCTTTTTTTTTTTTTGGTGCTATTTACTTTTTTTTTTTTAAAGTAATAAACATTTTTATCTACAGCCCTGAGGTCCAGTTCCCCTTGCTTTCAATAAAACTTGGCGTTGAAATGATATCCATTTTTTCTTTTTTTACAATGAATTTAAAACCCTGACTCATTAAGGAGTTGTTTTTCCCAACATTTCTGTCTGGGCAGGCCACCCAACCCTCCTTGGACATAAACTGAGAGGTGGGACCAGGACTTCAGGTGTTAATACCCCCTCTTAGGCTGGGGGAACATGGTGATGTGAGCCCAGTTGGAGAAAGCAAAGATCAGCTAATCCCTTCCAGGAGAGAATCCCTTATGGCAGAAGACTATCAAGAAAACAAAGTAGTTTGGATCTTTAAGTCTTCATTCCCTTTTGGGCTTCTTATCCGAGGAAGGTTTGAGGCCTAAAGTAAATGTTCACATTACATTGGAACCAATTTCAGACAATTCAGTAACCTCCTAATTAGAAGAAATGACCTTAACCCCCAAATCGTAATTTAAAAAAGAATAATAGAAGGAAATAAAAAATGAAAAACAATTGAAAATAACTTTGAAAGACTAGAGAACTCTGATGAACTTACTGAGCAGTCATGGACTCGGGGGCTGCTGGTGAAGCATTCCTATTGCCTTTTGGCCGAGGGAGACTGGAGTAGAGACAGAAACAGAGTCATGAAGCACATTCTCAAACATTTCTGTTTGTTGGATTTGATTAACTAAATTTATATGTTACCAGGGAAGGCTTCTATTTGGGGAGAGGGTGTGGGTGGCTAATGATAGAGATTTTTTAAAAGAAAGAAAAGGATGTCAATGAAACATTTAAAAATACACCTGGGAGGGGGCAGCTAGGTGGCGCAGTGGATAGAGCACCGACCCTGGATTCAGGAGTACCTGAGTTCAAATCTGGCCTCAGACCCTTGACACTTACTAGCTGTGTGACCCTGGGCAAGTCACTTAACCCCAATTGCCTCACCAAAAAAAAAAAAAATACACCTGGGAAAGCAGAAGGGGGTTCAGAAGTGGACACAGATAAGCCAATCAGTTTTGTGCTGACCATGACACATGTAATACTAATAAGGATTTTAAAGACAACTGTGGATTACAATAGTAACTCATAGTTACTATTACATATTACAATTCCTCTGTTGGTTATTCAAAGGTAGCTAAGTAGCACAATGGATAGAGTGCTAGGCTTGGAATCAGGAAGACCTGTGTTTAAATTTAGCCTCATGCTTCCCAGTTATGTGATGCCGGGCAAGTCACTTAACTTATGTCTGCCTCAGTTTTCTCAATTATAAAATGGGGATAATAAGAACACCTACCTCTAAGGGTTGTTGTGATTATCAAATGAGGTAATATTTGGAAAACATTTATCACTGCGCTTGGCACATATTTGGTATTATATAAATGCTTATTTCGTTTTCCAGGTTCCTTTTGAATATGCTGAAATGTCCATGTTTACTATTTTTTATTATGTGCATAACATGAATACTAAGTAGACCCATTATGTCTTTGGTATAGGAAGTTCCTAGATTAGGAAACAACAACAACAAGGCGTTTTACAAATATGATCTAATTTTTTTTCTCAAAATAGATCTCTATTTTTGAAATCTAAGTTTGGGTTTGCTTTGTGGAGAAACGATTAGAAGGGGAAGAGGCTAAAGGAAGGGAGATCAATTACAGTAGAAAGCTGTTAAAACTGAAGACTGTTTGAATGGTGAGAAGGGAGCAGACATGAAGGATATAGGGCCAGCAAGACTTGACAACTGGTTGGATCTGGGGGTGAAGTGAGGGAGAGAGTGGAGATAATGATGACTTTGAGGTCATGCCCCTGGGTCACTGGAAGGATGGTGTTGTTCTCGCCAGAAATTGAGAAGTTAAAAAAAAGATATGAGTTTGGAGAATAGAATAATGAATTCTGGACATGTGAAGTTTGAGAAGACTATAGAACCACAGATAGGAAATGTTTAACAGGAAGCTAATTATGGGGGAATAGAGAAACCAGTCAGTCAATGTTCTTTTCACAGTCTGGTTTGGAGAAATAAATAAAATATGCTAAATATTATCAGATCAATCCATAGTACAGTGGAATTTTAATTTCCCTTGTTTTGAACAACATACTTAGAAGATGACAGACTAAAATCACCATATATATGTATATATATATGTATATATTATGTACACATATCTATCATCTCTCTTTATCTGACTACATATTACTGCTGATTCATATTGAAGTTAGTCAACTAAGTCTTTTTTTTAACAGCTAGTAAACCCCACCTTCCTCATTGTTCCCAGTTATAGAACTTTACTTTCACCTAGTTCATTTCTGTCCTCCCACTGTATGAACTAGCCCTTTCTGCTCATTTATAGTTTTAATAGCCATGCCATCTCTGTTCTCATTGAAGTAACTCATTGAAGTGTAGTGCTAACTGAAACTTGTCTGGGTGTAGAGCTCTTTGTCATTCCACTAAAGATCTTGCTCCAAATTGGATTGTTTCATGAAGTCTTTACATTTGGATATGTTGGCACAAGGGCAGCTGAGTGGTGCAATGGATAAGATGCTGGGCTTAGAGTCAGGAAGACTCATCTTTCAGATTTCAAATCTGGTCTCAGACACTTACTACCTTTGTGACACTGGGAAAGTCACCTCACTTTGTTTGCCTTGGTGTCCTCATCTGTAAAATAGGGGGAGAAGGAAATGTCAAACCACTCCAATATCTTTGCCAAGAAAACCCCAAGGGATCGTCAAAAGACTGACACACCTGAAACCACTGAACAATAAACAACCAGGACAACAATAAGCAATAAATAGTTGCTCAGCCAGATCCACCTAGTACTCTGTCATCTAGTTCACCTTTATGAATCTTTTCCATGATGCTCTACACAGATGTATTAGTTTGGCAGGATTTTAGCCTAGCACAGGTCCTGACACATAGTAAGTGCTTAATAAATGCCTGCTATTAGGTTGACTGTTGATGGTGTAATGATTGGAATGACGCCACCTGCTGGAGACTTACTGTAGAAGAGTTTCACCCATGAAGCGAAGGTCTTTGAGGGCAAGACCAGGAGTCTTTTCTTTGGCGTCACTTCCTGACGCGGGCTAGTGGGAGGAGGAAGGAAGAGACTGGCGCTGAGTCTCACGCTCTTTCCTCTGGACTCTGGTGGAGAAGGAAGCTAAAAATGTGCTCTCCCTTTAATAGATAGAAATCTAGGCCTTTCTCTCTCTCTTTACCAAATTCTTATTCTCCTTAATAAATGCTTAAAAGTCTAACTCTTGCTAAAAGCTTATAATTTATTGGCGACCACTCATTAGATATTTTAGACAGTTTAGCTAGAATTTTAGCCCTTAACAGATGGCTGACCACGAAGAGGAAAGCTAACCCTCAGTCTTCTTCTGATCTTCTGGTTGGGTAAGAAATTTCCCCTCCCTCTCCCTTTAACTGCTAAGTACTGGTGTACTGGCTGTGTTTTCCCTTTAAATTTTTTCAAATGGACCTTTTAAACTCCCTAATTACCCTATTTTTTATTTTAGTCTGTTTAACCAGACAAATGGGAGATAAGATCATGTTAATGCTTTGTTTTTGTGGATTTTTCTATTTTTATTTTTATTTTTGTTAAAAGAGCCAGCAACTTACTCACACAAGGAAATATCTCTCCCTCTCCCAACCATGCTTTTTGAGAGAAACCTGAAGAGATTCCTGCAGCTTTTCCCAGTTCTAACACTAATTGTTGCTCTAATTTTGCATGCCTGGAGGCAATGACCCACCCTCTAGAAGCTTTTAATCCCCTAGCACCTGGAGGCAAAGTGGGGGAAGAGGAATCCAGGCCTGAGTTCAAAATCAAGTCTGATTCAAATTGCTCTGGTCCCTCCCCTCCTCTCCAGACCCCACCCTCTACTCCTCCCATGGCCAAGCCCATTGCTTCCCTGGCCTGGGAAGTCCAGAAATCTAATGCTCATGCGCAACTTTCTCTAACTACATTTGCAGCTTCAGGCTCAGCCCTTCCCCAGCCTGGCTGTGCTTCTGAGACAACCTTAGAAAGCCCTTTAAGTTCCACATATGCCCGTTTTGTTCGTAATTTTGCTAACCTGCTTTTGTCTTTAATTAGTAATATTATAAAGCATTTGTATGGTGAAAAGACTGACAGACAATATAGAGGGGTTAAAGAAGAAAAACTTAAGCTGAATAAGAATGACAATCATCACCATACTTCAAGACTCAGCTTCTTTTGCCATGGAAGGGTATATATTTTACAGAAATGTAGAAGTAAGCAGCAAGGTATTGATATGAGTATTGGGGATTTTAGATATCGGAATCAAAAGTGTTCTAACTTCACTCAGATTATTAATGTCAGTTCAGAGGTTACATAGGATTTCTATGCTATTACATCTACATTTTGAAATTAATGGTATGGGTTTATTTTTATAGAGATTTTCATGCTTTTGAGATTGTATTTTATACTTAGTTTTTAAAACAAGGAGAATATTTGTAAAAGCTTTTTAGTCATGTGATCAAGTTTATATTTTATAATACTCTTATTAAGTTCATATTCATTTAGATTTCCCTAGTTTGAATTTCATTGTCTTTTATTGTTCCATGTGCATTTTTTTTCTATTTATTCATCTCTCTAATTTTGAAACATTGCAAGATGGTTTTGATTTCATAATACAATGTTAATTCTAGGAGTATTGTGCTCCCATATTCTGAGTTGTTTGTTTTTGTTATTTTTTCTCAACTGATTATTTGATCAAACTCTTTAAAGTATTTCCCTGGCAAATTGTTTGCCATGGCAAGTGTAAATTGATTCTAGAAGTATTATTTTTGAAAAGCATATTCAAAAAAAAAAAAGAGAGGAACATTTGTAAAAGTTGTCTTTGAGATTGTGTTGTGCTTTAACTTGTATTCAAATATGTTCTGATTTTTCACAAAAGTAATTGTATACTAAGTAAAAAAAAGGGGTATTATTTGAAATTGTTGCATAATTATATATTGTGTTCTGAGTCAAGATGTATTCACATTTTTTGCAATCATTTATTATCCTCAATTTTTAAATCCATATGAGATTTTAAATTATGGGAATTTATCATTTAAGACATTAATTGCCGTTATTCTGAGTTATCAGATGCCAGTTGGCCAAGATGCCATCCAATCACAAGAGGAATACGCAAGAGCAGACACTGAACTGTCACATGAGGGGAGACATGCATGAAGTCAAGGTATGGCCGAGGGAACGGCTTTTGACTAATGTTGAGGTTGGATTCTCTTGGTTTAATATTTTATTTTATTTTTCCCCACAATATTGTACAGATGGCTGGAAGTATTGATCCCACCCATCTCACTTCTACACCTGGCTTCTATGCTCCCTCCTATATGCCTGATGCCATGGACATCTCAATCCCATGCATCTGATTAAGTCTGACTCAGTTTCCTCCAATATGTTCGGTGGCATGGACATATATTCCATCCACCTATTTTAAGCCTGGCATACTGCATGGACAGTATATATTGCTCAAGTGTGGGAATGCTCATATCCCATCATTTCTCTGTTCTTTTATGGTAACCCCCATAATTATCTCAGATGTCATGATAAATAACAGTGTTGAATTTGGCCTTGACATCTGTTACCAATTATATTAGATTTGTAATTTCTCATAATGGCATGAGGATAATTAGGCAGATGATGCAAAAGGTGATGAAACAAACATAAAAATTATTTTTAAAAAATTAATATTGCAGCAATTGTCTTCTCAATTACCCTCCAAAAGGGGGGACTATAGTAATATATAATTTTAAAGGATGTTTCAATTTTTGTTTTATTATATGTTTCATGTGTAACAACCAAGATTCTGAATTCCCTTAGACATGTTTTTGAGAACTTTCATTGTTTGATTTGATTATTGACAAAGCTATTTTAAAGTTGTGTTAAGCTCAATTTTGTAGGAAATTTCCTGGCTGATTACCAGCATCCACACCTCAACCCCTGAAAAGACTTCCATTCCACGACTACACCTAGAGGACATCTGAGAAAAGACTTTCAGAGACTTTAAATGAACAGTTTTGATTTGTTGTTTTTGTTGTTTTTTTCTCTTTCTGTTATAATATACACCATCTGTAACATGTATTCTCTGCAGAGGCCCTCCCTTTGCAAGACTAATGTCAAAGCGTCGGTTCATGAGGACAAAAAAAATCGCCCCTCTGGACAAAACTTTCCTCTCTTCCTTTTCTATATTGTTGTTCACATATTATTAGTTAGCAATAGTTATTATATTCTTTTTACTGTTCCGTCAAGGAAACATTTTGTTTCTTGAGGAACAACAGGGGGGACTGTAACGATTGGAATGACGCCACCTGCTGGAGACTTACTGTAGAAGAGTTTCACCCATGAAGCGAAGGTCTTTGAGGGCAAGACCAGGAGTCTTTTCTTTGGCGTCACTTCCTGACGCGGGCTAGTGGGAGGAGGAAGGAAGAGACTGGCGCTGAGTCTCGCGCTCTTTCCTCTGGACTCTGGTGGAGAAGGGAGCTAAAAATGTGCTCTCCCTTTAATAGATAGAAATCTAGGCCTTTCTCTCTCTCTTTACCAAATTCTTATTCTCCTTAATAAATGCTTAAAAGTCTAACTCTTGCTAAAGCTTATAATTTATTGGCGACCACTCATTAGATATTTTAGACAGTTTAGCTAGAATTTTAGCCCTTAACAATGGATAGTAATGCTATCAGAGGAAGATATGCGTTAGTGAAGTATGACCTGTATATGTGACCAGTTAAAAGAGATCCTAATAATTTCTTTCTTTCTTTCTTTCTTTCTTTCTTTCTTTCTTTCTTTCTTTCTTTCTTTCTTTCTTTCTTTCTTTCTTTCTTTCTTTCTTTCTTTCTTTTTTTGTGAGGCAATTGGGGTTAAGTGACTTTCCCAGGGTCTAGTAAGTATCAAGTGTCTGAGGCTGGATTTGAACTCAGGTCCTCCTGACTTCACGGCTGGTGCTCTATCTACTGCACCACCTAGCAGCCCCTGATAATTTCCTTCTTAATGGTGACAACCCATGAATTTAATGATCTTGTCCAGAATGGCGGGGTGGGGGGGAAGGGGGGCAGTAAACTCCTATGCTTAGTTCTCAAGCACTTCTACAGTTTCTCAAAGATGATAAAAATGCACTGGTGATCACAAATTCATTTTTCATCTATAAGGCATATTTCATCCATATGCCAAGGTAAAAACATTTAATGGAGCTAGAGCTGTCCAAGTCTTCAATTGATAAAAATGTGCCATGATATAAAGGCCCTTCACTATCCATATCACCCTTGTCTGGACACTCTACAACTCATCAATACCCCAGCTAAAATAAGTGGTGGAGGGGGTAGCTAGGTGGTGCAGTGGATAAAGCACCAGCCCTGGATTCAGGAAGACCTGAGTTCAAATCCAACCTCAGACACTTGACACTTACCAGCTGTGTGACCCTGGGCAAGTCACTTAATCCTCATTGCTTCATAATAATAATAATAATAATAATAATATAAATAAAATAAAATAAAAATAAATAAAGTGGTGGAATGGATACAGTGCCAGGCCTGAAGACAAGAAGACTCATTTTCCCAAGTTCAGATCTGGCCTCAGACATACTTATTAGATGTGTGACCCTGGGCAAGTCAGTTCAATCTGATTGCCTCAGTTTCCTCATCTGTAAAATAAGCTAGAGAAGGAAGTGGCAAATCACCCCACTATCTTCACCCAGAAAACCCTAAATGGGATCACAGGGTCTCAAAAACAACTGGAAAAAAGAACTAGAAATAAGACTGTAGTGGTCTTACCCGGGCAGAATGCTGGAGAAGTTTCACATTTCTCTCATGTTCTGAACACTATTAATCTCAATCATTATTATTGATTTTATGTCTGTGATATCATATTCTTGGCTAATTTAGGACCTGCAAAATCCTTAATACCCCACTGAGGTGATGCTCCATATTGATTTCATATGGCCCACTCTTTGGCTGCATCACATATTTATGAATGTGATTGTTCAGACCCAAGCATGATGTTCCATTTAATCCTATTTCATTTCACCTTCTCGGTTTCAGCCTAGAGTCCTAAGCTGTCAAATTCCTTTTGCATTCTGACTGTGTCACTCAATTTATCAAGTAGAGGGGTTGGTGCATGTGGAGATAAAGTCGACATTTTCTTCTGATGCTGTAGCAAAGCGAGAAATATTGGGTCATGATATTGAGGTGATTTGGAGGGCGGAGTTGGGGAGAAGGGAGACATTCTAATCAATAGTCATATTTTTGCTGGACAGGCAATATAAGTGAATTGCAAAAAAACAGGGAAAATTTTGAAAAAAAATTGAGGGAGTATGGAAGAGCATCTGTGGGCAGTGGTTCAGACACAACTGAGGTCATATAACATAATATAAATTGTCAGTAGACTTGGTCACCATGATGGGATTGTCTTATCCATCAATATTCAGTGGCATGTATGCAATAGCACAAAGGATTAATAGTCAGAATAACAGGATGAGCAGTAATGGGACAAGGGAGTAAGAAGCTCAAGGATGAATGGCAGTATAAAGTAGAAATGAATGGCAATAAGGTCCAGGTTTTAATGAAAAGGAAGTGAGGCCTGAGCGACCATGGTGGTTAAGGAGAGCAGTGAGAGAAGGAATGGCGAGAGATAATTGGGAAGACAAAGTATAGCGTTAGGATGATTGAGGCCAGGAGTTAACTAAAAGAATAGGGGGAGGTTATGATCAAAAGGAGGGATTTCATGAATGTGTATAATGATGGTGACACATTTAGGGATGATGTTGAGAATAAACCTATAATCATTCCTCTGCCTGACTGTGATAGATTGTAGGGACATAGAATGGAGGTAATACGTATGTGAAGAGGTTGATGGACTGGAAATCTAGGGGATTTAAGGCAATAACATGTTAGTTATCCAGAAATGTATCCATATGGTTTGGGAAGGAGAGAAAAACTGAAGTAGAGACTGAATTTCTTTAGAAAGTAGGGAGTATGACCATGGGATCAATAGAGAAGAACCAATAGAATCAAGTTACGATGATATAGATGGATGAAGTGAACCCAAGAGAGGATACTGAGTGGTGGTGGTAAGGCATATCTGCTACTTTATCAATAAATTTCAATAGAAGCAGCTAGGTAGTCCAATGGTTACAGAGATGATCTGAAGTCAGAAAGACCTGAGATCTAATGTGGCCTCAGACACTTATTAGCTATGTGACTATAGACAAGTCACTTAACCTCCGTTTACCTCAGTTTCCTCAACTGTAATATGGGTGTAATAAACAGTTCCTAACTTGCAAGATTGTTGTGAGGATCAAATAAGATAATATTTGTAAAGCACTTAACACAGTTTCTGGCACATAGTGAGTACTATATAAATGTTTATTCCTTTTTCCCTTCTCTAAGGAGTTTTTCCCTCATTCTTCTAAAATGGAACCCAGAGGACCATTCAATTGTGTTGCAGACTTTCTCTTAAGAGATAGAATTATCAGCCAATGAAGAATTTATCACATACTCCATTTCTAATGAAATTAAACTTTCAGTGGATATTTTAATAGTTGAAGTTTCTCATTTCTAGTATTTTTTCCTCTATCCTGACTTTGTTATCTATTTCAAGAAAACATCACCACATCCTCTTTCTATTACAGGGGTTGGTAGTATATTACCAGTGTAATGTCCCTTTTGTCAATTCAACTTTATAATTTTTCAAGCCATTTTTCACTTTTCTCCTCTATAATTAGCTTAAGCTCCTGATCAGGTGAGCAAGTGCTCTGAGAATTACCATTTCCTAAATCCTCATGTTTCATTTCCTTAGTGAATCCATGATAGAATCTCTCTGTGGGTACACATATTAATGGTGTAGATCACAATGTGTCCATGTTTCTCATCCTGTAAAACTTTAATCTGGATCTTCTAATCCAATATCCACAATTTATGTGTTCCATATATGTCTATCCAAAATTCTAAAGACTTTCTGAAAAATAAGTCATAATATCACAAATTTAAAGCTAGAAGGGGCATTAGAGGTCACTGATTCTACTCCCTCCTTTTTTTACTGATGAGAATCCTGAGGTGTAGAGAAATTTAGTGATTTGACCAAGGCCACACAACTCTATAAGTCAATAAATGATTGAGAGGGTATTGCCAAGAGGAAGGTGTCCAGCATGGCTTATGCAGAATTTGTGGGAAGACTTAGGTAAGAGTTGTAAGGGATGAGAAGAAACAGACAAGATACACATATATGTGTGTGAACCTGTGTGCATGTATGTATAAAATACAACCCATAGATATATATCCTGTACAATTCTTATCTAGTTCCTGGGTGTGTACACACACATATACATACACATGCATGTGACTATAGATTCATATATGTTTATATATTCACACACAGCCACATATACATAAATGAATATATATATATCACTTTATATCACTCAAACATTTATCAAACTCTTTTCTCATAGATTTCTAATTTAAGATCTATTATTTCTTCCTTTATCTAAGAGTTTATTGTTACTGAATTCTGGGCCAGGCCTTGCTCAGGTCAGTCCATTTGTTCAGAATTGAGTCTTATTTAATAGTCTCAGATGATAAAATTTAATAATTAAAAAAACTTTAACAAAATAAGGCATTTTAAAGTATATAATGACTAAAAATAGACCCTGCTACTTCCCTTCCCCTCTCCCACACATATTTCCACATTTACCAGGGTAGAAACATAAAATCAAAAAGATATTCTACAAGGTGGTAGGAATTTTCCTCTAATTCAGCAATACCAACTTACCACAGGCTGGACTTATTTTTTAATACCCCTAGTTCTTTATGCCAACTGGATTCCACAGACTGCCTCCGTGCCTTCTTAAAGGAACATCATTCCACCTTATATAAAATAAACGAAGCACCTGGGTCTAGAGTCCATCTCTGGTGCTTAGCATCTCTGTGACTCTGATCAGGTTCCTTAACCCCACTGGGTCTTTGTTACCTAATTTATACAATGGGGAATTTGTAGTAGATGTCCTCTGAGATCTCTTTTGGAACCAGCCCTCTGGTCCTACAATGTTATTCCAACCATATACAGTATCTTAACCCATAGTCAAAAAAACAAAACAAAGGATGTTTTTAATATCATCCTGTAGATTTTAATGTATACTTGTCTGTCCTGTTAGACTGTAAGCTCATGGCATATAGAGAGAGTCTTATTCCTTACACTAGTTTCTGTAGCACTTGGCATGGTTCGTGGCATATAATAGGCACTTAATATTACCTGTCAATAGCTTCATCAGGTGATCATTTTCCATATTCCCTTTTCTTTCAAAGTCCCAAGCTTCCTTTTGTTTTCAAACACCACTGTTTCTTACTTGTTACTTCTACTATAGAACCACCCTGTCTAAAGAGTGAGCAAGAGATCCATGTGACATCTTATTAAGACAGACTGTAATTGACCTGGAAAGTCCAATTACCCTGGTGACTCACTATGTATAGGTATACTTGGGTATCCATATACTCATATGTATGTGTACATGTGTGCCTACAGACAATCTTATGCTGTAATCTATACTACAATTAGCTCATAGTCTTAAAACACAATCATTAATCAATCCATAAATCAATTAATCGGTAAACATTTATTAAGTGCCTACTATTTGCCTGGTATTGTGCTAAATGAAGGGAAACACAAAAAGACAAAAAAGCCAGTCCCTGCCCCAGGGAGCTCACAATTTATAGAGGGAGACAACAGGCAGACAAATATATACAATATACACACACTTAAGTGTATATCTATATAATATACACACATATGTATGTATGTATATGTATATAGGCTCACATATATGTATATATACACATATATCAGGAATAATTATATATTTATTGTGAAATAATTAATAGATGGAACATACTAGAATTAAGAAAGTTGAGGGGGGCAGCTAGTTGGTTCAGTGGATAAAGCACTGGCCCTAGAATCAGGAGGATCTGAGTTCAAATCTGGCCTCAGACACTTGACATGTAGTTGCTGTGTGACCCTAGGCAAGTCACTTAACCCTCATTGCCCTGCAAAAAACAAAAACAAACAAAAAAAGAAACCTATCCTGGGTAGTTTATGGGGACAGCTAGGTGGCACAGTGGATAAAACACCAGCCCTGGATTCAGGAGGACCTGAGTTCAAATCCAGCCTCAGATACTTGACATGTTCTAGCTGTGTGACCCTGGGGAAGTCACTTAACCCTCATTGCCCAGCCAAAAGAAGAAGAAGAAGAAGAGGAGGAGGAGGAGGAGGAGGAGGAGGAGGAGGAGGAGGAAGGAAGAAGGAAGAAGGAAGAAGGAAGAAGGAAGAAGGAAGAAGGAAGAAGGAAGAAGGAAGTTTAGGGAAATTTTCCCATAGAAGGCAGGATTAGCCAAGAGCTAAGCAGTAATAACTTCTGTTCTATGATTTATCCTCAGTTACATCCTTTGATCACAGCATCATAACTCTAGAGAAGGAGGGTACCTCAGAAACCACTTGATCAAAATCCTTTACTTCCCACATGGGGAAACTGAGGCCCCATACCTAAGCTTATATTGTTGTTGTTTGGTCATTTCAGTCATGTCTCACTCTTTGTGACCCCATTTGGGGTTTTCTTGCAAAGTTATTATAGTGATTTGCCATTTCCTTCTCCAGCTCAGTTTATAGATAAGGAAACTAAAACAAACAGGGACTTACCCAGGGTCACACATTTAGTAAATGTCTGAGGTCAGACTTGAGCTCACAAGGATAAGTCTTCCTGACTTCAGACCTAGTACTTTATCTACTGTCACCTAGCTGCTCTATCAGGGGTATAATTCGAACCCAGGTCCTGACTCTAGAGGCAGTGCCCTTCCCATCATGCTATGTCTCTGTGTCTCTGAGCCTTTCCCTATTCTCTCTCTCTCTTTTTTTTTTTTGTGAGACAATTGGGGTTAAGTGACTTGCCCAGGGTCACACAGCTGGTAAGTGTTAAGTGTCTGAGGTCGGATTTGAACTCAGGTCCTCCTGAATCCAGGGCTGGTGCTCTATCCACTGTGCTACCTAGCTGCCCCTTCCCTATTCTCTTGAGAATGACTCTATAAAGCTCATGAGACCCTGATAATCAAAGGTCTTCTGACCCTGTCATACTTTCTCTGAGAAGATCCCCCTTCCCTACATTAGCAGGATAAACCAATACATCTGAAATTCTTTATACCCAGGATGAAGATTGACACACTCTTTGATACCATGAACAATCAAACCTCAACCCAGCTTTCTTACAAATTGGGCAATTCAGGCTCTGGGCCAAAAGCTAAAGCATCTCCAATATCAAAGCAGGAAGGGGGCCCCTATTGAGGGGTGTGCACTTTCAGGTTCACCATTAGTTGCAGGGTTCCCTGAAGTGTGTTGATAATATTTATAAATATGAATTCGCATTTGGGCTCTTAGAAGCAAATCCCTTGTGTCTCTTTTATACATGGATAATGCATTTCTATTAAAATCTAATAGTTCTTTTAGATAAGATTTTTAAAAGTATATATATATATATATAATACATAAATATATACACATATGTTCCATTTAAATGAAAAGAAAAAAAGGGCATTTTTGGACAAAAATGAGTAAGGGAGGTGTGGGGAGAGGGACTGTGCTATAAGGAGCCCCTGAGGACCCGTCTCCATCTATTGGCAAACATTCCAAGTTATTTAGGATGTTTGGTTTCCTAACTAAATGCAGGGTACAGTACACCATGTCCTCATTGAATCTTTGAGCAGCAGCTGAAACACTGGAAATAATCATGATACAAGGGCCTCTGGTAATTGATAGGGAGTGTAGTCACTAGCCATTTTATTTAGGCCAGGATACTGTTATTGATTTTTCTTTTGGAATATGGTTTGCTGGATAAATTTATGTCAGTGCAGCCTGTTCCTGCCTGAATGGAGTTACAGCCAGGGAAAACCTGAGCTTGGAGGTTAGCTTTCTCAAATCTATTTACTGCTTTGAAATCTCACAACCAAATCTTGATTCTGTGGAGACAGATAGATGATGGTACACCCCTCCTCTTTGTAGTGATGTAGGGGAGTGAATAATATGGAATATTCAGTCAGGTGTAATCTTTATTTTTTTATCTTGATTTTCCTTAACGATTTGTCTTGGTCATGAGAAGAGATTTGCATTAGGGGAGAATATTTCTGAAAATGAAAATTGTTAAGCATGATGTCACATGTCTATCATCTCTGCTACTGGAGAGGTTGAATTATAGGTGAATTGTTTAATTTTGAGAGTTCTAAACTATACTAGGGCTAAAACTAATTGGATGCCCATAGTAAGTATGACACCAATATGATGAGTTCCTGGGAGGAGAAGGCCACCAGGAAGCCTAAAAAAGGTACTGGTACTGGTCTGAAAATGAGCAAGTCAAAGCTCTTGTGCCAATCATTATTTGGGTTGGGCCTTTGAGTGACCATTGTACTTGCCATGTAGGCAAGATAGGAAGATTCAAAAAACAATGAAACAAAGAAATAAAATGATAGGAAGATCCAGTTTCTAACATAGAGAAGGGGGATCTTCTCAGAGAAAGTATGACAGGGTCAGAAGACCTCTGATTATCAGCATCTCATGAAAAGTGGCAGGGGAAGGAAAGGAAGGAAAGGGAAATGGACAAAGAAAGGGAAACAGACAGGGAAGAAGGAAAAGACAAAGGGAAAAGGAAAGGGATGGAAATGGGAAAGGAAGGGGAAGGAAGTGGAAGGAGAATGGAAAGGAAAATGGGAAGGGAAAGGAAGGTGATGGGAAAGGGAAGGAGGAGGGGAAGGTGAAGGAGAAGAAGTAGAAGGAGAAAGGAAAGCGAAGGGGGAGGCAAATGGGAAGGAAAGGAGAAGGGAAGGGCAAGGGCAAAGGAAAGGGAAAGGAGAAGGGGAAGGGAGGGGAAAATTATTCTAAACAAAAGATTTTGATGAGGCTAAGACACAGTGTCATATAGCAGACAAATCAATACCCTTGTTGTCAGACAACCGGGTTTTGGATCATGGCTCTGCCACGTGCTTATTTGCCTAACATTGCCAAGGTAGCCCAGTGGATAGATTATTGGGCATAGAGTGATGAAGAGATTTCAAATCTAGTTTTAGACACATCATGTGATGCTGGGTAAATTACTTCATCTCCATGCCTCAGATTCTTCAACTGTAAAAAGGGGATTATACCTACCTCACAGGGTTGTTCGGGGTATCAAATGAGATAACATTTACTGAAACTTAGTAGCTGTTTAATAAATACTTGTTCTCTTCTTTCCCCACCTTCTAACTAGACCCAAAGCTCACCATCTGTAAAAGGAAAGGGGTCAAATAGGTGATTTCTGTGGCCTCTTCTACCTCATAAGCTATGCCTTTGAGGGGAGGGGAGTGAGAAAGGAAAGGAGGGAATGGGGAATAAAAGGGAAAATAGAGTGGAAGGGGAGGAGAGGATCAAAGAGAGACACTCTGCTAGATGCTGGAGATTCAAAAGCAAAAAACAAAATATGACCTGCCCTCAAGGAGCTTCCATTTTCCTGAATCTATTGGCCTATTCTTTAAGATTAATTGAGTTTAGAGTTTCTCATCACTTCTCCAAGAGAATATAAGGTCAGAATATAATGCTGACATTAGCCTTTCTGCCTTCAGTTTGGCCCAAGGCTCTTGCAAATCTCATTTGCAGGACACAATATATTAATCTTTTTATTCAGCCAGCACTTTTCTGAGAATGGTCCCCAAACACAGCCATCATCAACACCTCAGTCAACAATGATGGATTCGAGTTCCTTTCTCAATGCCCATTTTTTCTTCTTCTAGCAGCTTGCATGATTATCCAAAGGGAAAATTTCTGTTCTGATTATTCTGTGCAGTGTAAGCAATTAGAAGACATACTTTTCCTGGTTGTGGTAGCTCATACCTGTACTCCGTACTACTGGGGAGGCTGAGGCTGTAGGAGGTCTGAGCTCCAGGAGGCTAAACCAATCAGGTGGCCACATTAAATCTGGCACCAATATCATGGGCCCCTGATGGAATATGAGTGTGTGTGTGTGTGGGGGGGGCGTATCAGAATTAGGAAGCCTTAAAAAGGGAGAACTGGTATAAGTCAGAAACTGATCAGGTCAAGGGTCCTGTGTCAATCATCAATGGGATCAGACTTCTTATTAGCAGAGCCTTGAATTTCCATTCTCAAAAATATAGATGACAGATAGATAGATAGAAGATAGATAGACAGTGGATAGCAGATAGATAGAGATTGATAGATCACAGATAGATGAAAGATGAAGTTTGATGATAGTGATTGAAGATAGATCAATGATAGATGATAGAGATATATATGGATAGATAAATGATAGAGATAGATAGACAACTGCAAGTTTAAAATTTAGACAGTCTGGCCTTATGTAATTTGCAGTATAGTCAGCGACACAAGAACTTAAAGCATACGTTTAAAAACAACAATGCCAGTAGAACTAAACTCCAGTACATGACACAAAGCCAAAGTGACATTACAAGGCAATAAGGATTAATGGGCTGGGCTCTCTAGTCAGTATTAGCTGCTTGACCCTAAAGCAAGTCACTAAAACTCTCAAGTTACAGAAGGTCCTGGGTGGGCAGAAGGAATGTTCAAATGGTAATTCTCACATACAATCATAGTTCCGGTGCAAGCAACAACTACTACATGATTCTTAGCCACAGTGAGAACTGTAAATTCAGAGAAGGGAGATGGTCCTGTGCATTACAGTCATCAGGATTAGAGAAGGCTTCACAAATACACTGGAACGTGTTGGTCACTGAAGAATGAATAGTATTGAGATGTGTGGAAAAGAGGATGTATGTAATTCTTTGTGGTGGTGGTGGGGATAGTACAAAAGAGCAGGGAATATACTCAGGGATTACTGATTGGCCTTCATTTTTTAAGACAACCATGATATCAGGAAGTGATAGCATGACTTGCAGTGAATTGAATTTAACTGAAGAAGGGCTTTGCAAAGTCACCAACCTTACTCTCTCCTCCAGAGTTATCAGGGTCCAGTGGTAAGATATACATCAGGACAATTGGAGATGGCTCTGGATGTTTAAGGCAATCATGTTAGGTGATTTGCCCAGGGTCATACAGCTAGTAGTGTCAAGGGTCTGAGGCCAAATTTGAACTCAGATACTCCAGACTCCAGGGCCAGTGCTCTATCCTCTTCACTACCTAGCTGCCCCATACACAGGGATAGATGGTTAGATAAATGTGACTGAAGGTCAGGGTTCATGAGACAGATAAATATAAAAAGTTAGGTTATGAGTAGATTGTAGAAGGCATGGAATGGCAAGCTAAGCAGTTGGAATTCTGTTTATTAGGCAACACTGTGCCATCGAAGTTTTGGAGCAGGAATGGAGGTACTGACATGCCAATCTTCATTAGGTATTAACCAAAAATATTACGTTTGAACACAGAGAATTCTCTAGTGAATATTGATGTCAATTTTGAAAAAGACTAATAACCTAGACAATTTATGGCTCTGCCTGCTTTTTTGTTTGTTTGTTTTTGTTTGTTTTTTTTTTGGGGGGGGGTTTGGGCAGGGCAATGTGGGTTAAGTGACTTGTCCAGGGTCACACAGCTAGAACATGTCAAGTGTTTGAGGCTGGATTTGAACTCAGGTCCTCCTGAAACCAGGACCGGTGCTTTATCCATTGTGCCACCTTGCTGCCCTTCTGCCTGCTTTTTAGCTGCTGTTTCTGTGGCTACTATGGTAAGTACTACAACAACAATAACTACTACTACTGCTGCTACTACTACTACTACTTCTACTACCACCAACACCAACACCAACACCACTACTACTACTCTAATAAAAAGAAAACCAGAACATTCACTAATGCTTTATGGTTTTCATGGCACTTTACAAATATCTCATTTATCCTCAAACCAACTCTTGGAAGTAGATGCTATTATTATTATCTTTATCTTTTAAATGAATGAAGAAACTGATACATACAGAGTTAAGTGACTTGCCCAGGGTCACACAGCAAAAAAATGCATGAGTCTAGATTTGAATTTTGGCCTTTCTGATTCCAGAGCCAGTGCTTTATTCACTGCACCACTTAGTCAAACAAGTTTAATCTGACAGACATTTAGATGAACCATGCAAGATGCATCAATTCAAGAATAAATTGGAGACAGAACTCTTGCATTTCCCCATCCTTTTCTCAAATATTCAGTATTTGTATCATTTAAATAGTATTAACTCATGTACCTGTATCTCACTGACTAGACTAGGGAGAAGAATGATGATATACACTTCTCTCTTCTTGACAGAGAAATGGGGGACTACAGATATGTAATACTGAGTACACAGTTATGTGTAGTCCTTTTCTTCCCTGTTCTATGAAGGCAAGGTTCTTTTACTTAGCATCTCCCACAATGCCTAACATACTGCCTTGCACACTGTAAGTGTTCAATAAATATTTGATGATTTCATTTGAATGCAACATTTATTTAAGTATAAGCTTGTACCAGACAATATTCTGGGAATACAAACACATAAATGCAACATTCCTTGAATTTCAAAAGACTCTTCCAAAGTTCATCTCTATCTTTAAAGAAAGCAGCAAGACTCTCTGGATTTGTGCCTCTGCTTTGAGAATTATTTTTAAATCAAATCCTGAACTTATTGTTAGCTGACAAACATTTGGAGCCTTTGAAATTGATGATTTCCTTTTCTTCCAGCTATCTTTGTTGCTGTTCAGTCATTTTCAGTTGTGTCTGACTCTTCCTGACCCCATTTGGGGTTTTCGTGGCAACATACTGGAGTGGTTTGCCATTTCCTTCTCCAACTCATTTTATAGATGAGAAAACTTAGGCAAACAGTGAAGTGACTTGCCCAGTATCACACAGGAGCAAGGGTCTGAAGTAGGATTTGACTGCACTCTATCCACTATGCCACATAACTGCCCCTTCCACCTATCTACCTTCCAACAAATGGTGCTCCACTTTCTTTAGCATGTTATTGCAGTTACTTCTTCCTTCTTCCACCTGACTTTATCCTTTGCACTTCTGTGTTATGCTCCCTCCCTGTCATTAAAACAGAGTGTGAAAAGAACTTCATGGATATTTGTTGTTCCCATCTAAAAAAAGAGTGATTATGTAAAAATTGAGGCATCTGAAATCATCCTCTTAGTCTTCAGTCAAAAACTAAGACAGGCCCTCCTGAAAGGACCTGAAACATTTGGGATTTCATCAAGAGCTGAGAAGTCCTGGTATGGGAATTCTCTTCAATTACGCAGATTACAACCCTCTTAGTGACTAATAAATACATGCTAAGGAGTTCATAGCATCATAAATTTTGAATGGTAAGAGATCTTAGAGACTGCTGAGCCAAACACCCTCATTTTACAGGTAAGTAAACTGAGGCACATAACAGGTTGTTTGATCAGAGCTGGATAACTATTGTTAGAAACAAGATTTAAACTCATGAGAACTGATTTAAGAGCCAAGGCTCATTATACTATTCTACACTATCTCCTTGAGTCTACTTCTTCCTAACTCCAAGGCTGTTTCTCTATTCACTAAACCACACTCCCTTTCGGAATTATCTAGGCTCAAATTACACTTCTGATATTTAATGTCAGCGAGACAATGAGCAAGTTATTTAATCTCTGAGTCCCAGGACCTTATACCATTTAATGACCCCTCTTCAGAGGTTCCTTCCACACCCGGATCCATAACACTATGAAGTTCTGCCTTTGATTCATACTGAGTATATGAGCTTGGGCCAGGCACTTAAACTCTCCATGTCCCCAAATATGGTCCCAAAATTTGTCAGTTATAAATGACATATTCATCTGCATTAGTGGTTAGGTATTTTCACACTAGGAGTTCCTCACTGAGCTCATAGTTCAACTCAGTCACCCAACATTTATTATTTATTATAATCTACTATTTATTAGCCAGGCAGTATACTTAGCATTGTTCCAAATCCCCATATGATGTAGTCCTCCATCAGTCGCGTACGACCATGGATCCGCACCTTGAAGAGCCACAGGCCACAGTGTGGCTGTGCAGTCCGACATGGGAGCCGCAGCTCCTGAGTGACTTATAACCGGTAACTGCTACATCCTGTGTTGTATCTACCCCATGAGGAGTAACTGGAGTGTCCTCTCCAGGGTGCTGGCCTGGGCAGATCAATATGGAAAACAAGCTGTTGCCCATGCAGCAGGTTTTCCCTCTCCGCGACATTGGTGGATCCAAAGAAGAGGCAGAGCCAATCCAGTTTGGCACCAGTGCCAACGCAGGAGTTGCCAGAGGGATGTGATGTACAACATCCAACTGCCTAAGGGACTCTGACTTCTGATTTTTCCTCGGGGTTAACTCCTGAAGCCTTTCCCATATATGGGTATAGCCACAAGGCAGCAGAAGTTTAAAATCAGGGTGTCCTTCCCCTAGGCGGCTTGCCTGCCAAGGCTAATGATCCCCACCTGCCCAAAGCGACTGGTTTTAAGGCACCAGTGACTCACCTTCGCCCCTTCTTCTGTTAGTGGAAACAGTTCTGCCATGAGAAGGCTGGGAGTTGGGCTTCGGTTGTTAGAGGCTATTTGAGATGCATGCTATTGGAGCATTTTATAGAGAGTAGGAGTTTATCCCCACTCCCACCCTGGCATGGCAAACCTTTGGAACCCTCCATATGATATATATATATATATATTATGAGAGGCTACCTTATTAGAGTAAACTGAGTGGAGAGAGGAAGAAATTCTGATGTCAGCCATGAGGCTGACTTCTACAGAAAGGCTGAAACAGGCCCTCTAACTTCCTTTTCTTTTTCCCTGCATCTCCATTATCCTTCCTGGGCATCAGCAGCAGATGGTATAAGATGAAATCATTTGCCATTCTCCTGCAGGGTGTTCATTGTTTGTTTTTTTTTTTTTGTTGTTGTTGTTGTTTTTAAGAAAAGTAGTAAACTGAACATGTATAAATTATTTCTTTTGTTAATATTAATTGGGCCGCTCCAGTGTTCATAGTGCTAGCAGGGGAATAGAAATCTTTTTTTATAATTTACCTATAGAAACCTTGAAATTTAATATCTACGTGTGAGTCTTCAGAATTTATGTGGAATTATTTTATAATTCCTGTGGATGTCAATTATTTATGGCAAATTAACAATCCTAGCGTAGCTCTCTTCTCAGTTCAGATCTACCCCTGACCCTCACTCCCATCATCAGTGAGCATATGCCCAAGACAAGGCATACTTATTTTCATATTAGCTTAAGAAAAACATAATTAGGATGGAAATATGCCATGGGAAACCTCAGGAAATATATTCCCAAACTCAGCACTAATGATCATGAAAGACTTTCTGTTGTACATTTGTCTACACCATTCCTCAGAGCAGCTGGGTGTTGCAGTGAGTGGGGCACTAAGCCTGAAGACTCCTCTTCCTCAGTTCAAATCTGGATTGAGACATTTAGTATCTGTGTCACTCTGGACATGTCACTTAACTTTGCCTCAGTTTCCTCATCTATAAAATGAGTTAGAGAAGGAAATGACAAACCACTCCAGTATCTTTGCCTAAAAAACCCAATTGGGGTTACAAAGAATAGGACTTGACTGAAAGGACTGAACAATAACAAATGTGCATATACATATAAGCACATATTTCTGTATACACATGCATATATGCATATATATGTATGTGTACATTATAGTTATTATTATTTCCACTTAACCACCCTGAACCTTGGTTTCCTCGCTGGTAAAATGAAGGGGTTGGGTTGATCTTTAACATCCCTCCCAGTTGCAGATCTATGATCCCGTGACGTTATTTTGAATCCCAGTACTCTCTGTGACCACCTGCTCATCCTCTTCGCCTCCAAAATGGGGATGATCATAGCTGCCTTCTCTACTTCATAGGGTTATGTGGAAAGTATCCTGAGAATATTAAAGTGTTATATAAATGTGTCTTCCTACCAAACACTTATTCCTATCAGCCAGGTTACTTTCCTTTGTTGTCTCTGGTTCTTGATCTCTAAGATGAGGTGGTTGGCTTAGGTCACCACTAAAGTAATTTATTTCTGACTCAAAAATGCTATGATTCTGATAGTGAGGTCACTGACTCCTTTTTATTATTTTATTCAGTTATGTTTTCCATGTTGTACTCTTTTTTCCTATTTAAAAAGGTTTCTTTTGTTGACAGAACCTCAGAATAAAGAAGGTACATTTCTTGCAGTGGGAATAATTTTCCCTGACCTTCCAGTCTCTAACCATTGGTCTGCCTTTGCCTTATGGCTACATGGATTTCATGCCAGTGCAATCCAATGATGCTAACTATCCATAATGGCAATTGATCCGATGACCTTGGCCTCTTTGTTATCTTGCCCTTCCTTGCTCTTTTCACTTGATTAAAGTTAAGGCAAACAAAAACAAAGAATTTTAAAAATATAATAATAAAGACAATGAGACTCTGGATGTGTTCACAGGCACACACGTGTGTATGTGTGTGTGTGTGTGTGTGTGTGTGTGTGTGTGTGTGTGTGTGTGTTTTGAAGGGGGTGGGAGTTTTGCATTGCACAAAGAGTCAATCAGATTTGAACAAAGAATAGTGCTATCCCAAGGTCATAGATTCTACCCCTACTAATGCACACCAAAGAAACTGCAAATCAGAAGGATATTTCCACTTTGGAAGGAAAGGTAAAAACTTAAAAGTATGTTTCTTTTGGACAGTGGTCAGAAGCTAAGGACATTTAAGAATTTATTTTTATATTCTAAGCCACAGCATAGCTTAGAGGGGAGAAATCAAGTGACATTACATTAAAATCTTTGGTTTTGCCAATTCCACATGTTAGCAAATGCCTTGATCTTATTATAGATTAACTCATAGCAGGGCAGAATATAAAGCATTAGAAAGCTTTGTTTGATGAAATACCCTTGGTTTAAATTGGTGTCTCAAAAATAGGTTTCCTATTTCTCTGTTAACAAGTCAGGCTCTGTAAGCGCCATAGGCTATTCTATATCTATTCAGATATTTAAATTGTTGTTTCCTTACTTAATACCTTTCAGTAAACACCTAGGACTGACCTTGATTCAGCAGTCATGGGGATGATGCTAATATCATGTTTCTAAGGAGCATAAACAAATTCCTTGTTCTTATAAGTGTTTCTTCCCAGAAGAACTTCAGAAACACTAATGTTTCTCTGACAAATACTTAACAATAATTGAATGTGCAGCCTGGTACTTAACTTATTCTGATTGCTTTCTGTAAACAGACATCTCAAAATGAAATTACAGAGGTTCCCTTCCCCAGCACAAAGGAATCAATGGCCTCCAAAAGTTTTCTTAACTGAAAAAAAATCTCTGAGGAATTTACTTAGCAGTGAAGCAAGCTTTCTGCACTTCAGTAATCAAAGAAGTCTATTGGACTTCAGTTAGAGAAAAGCCTTCTTAGTGTATATTTTCAAAATGAGAAGCAGCGTGACATAATTGAGACAGGGGTTGGAATCAGACAGACAGAGGTCCAAATTCTACTGCTGATAATGTTTCTTCATCATGTCTGATCTTCAGTGTCCTCATCTATAAGATGTCAAATATGTGAGATAGAGTTGTTGTGAAGCTTACATGAGGTAATATATGTAAAGTACTTTGGGAATGTCAGTGTCACTGTTCAATCATTTTTCAGCTGCATCCAACTTTTTGCAACCCTATTTGGATTTTTCTTGGCAGAGACACTGGAGAGATTTGCCATTTTCTTCTCCAGCTCATTTTACAGATAACAAAACAGCAAACAAGGTAAAGTGACTGACCTAGGGTCACACAGCTAGTAAGTGCCTGAGACCACATTTGAACTCAGGAAGATGAGTCTTCCTGACTTCAGGGTCTGATACTCTCTAGCTGCTGTGTCACCTAGATGCCAAAAAGCCAAGGTAATTTTTGGCTATATTGACAGGTATGTTGTTTTTCATTTGTGTCTGAGTCTTTGTGACCTGATTTGGGGTTTTCTTGGAAAAGATACTGAGGTGGTTTGTCATTTCCTTCTCCAGCTCATTTTAGAGATGAGAAATTGAGGCAAACACGGTTAAGTGACTTGCCTAGGGTCACACAGCTAATAAGTATCTGATGTCAGATTTGAACTCAAATCTTCCTGACTCTGGGCCTGGCTCTCTATCCACTGTGCCACCTAATTGCCCAAGAAATATCAAAGCACTATATAAATTTTAGTTGCTATTATTCTTGTTTTATTTTAGTTGTTATTAGTAATAATAAACTCTGGACAATTTAATAAACATATCAAGTAAGATGTAATAAAAAGTCAGCTCTTCCTAGCCACAGGATTGACAGCTTGGAAATAATTTAAAGATGATCTAGTCCCATATACTACATTTTACTGATGAGAATACTACAACACAACCTAGAGGGTTCAACTGAGTTGGCTAAGGTTATTTTGGTACTAAATAGGAGAACCTGGATAAAACAAAGGGAAACGTATAAATATACAAAAACCCAAAAGGGAGATAGAGTAGACTTGTACATAATAATTGTTTGTTGGCACTTAAGTTGATAAATATAGCTGGCCAGGCAAATGAATGTAATTTGTAGAAGCTCTTTAATTGGGAGATACATAGTATTGCAATCCATAGATCATCAGCAGCCAGTGAACAGGAAAAGTTCTCAGTAGGAATCTTGGTTTTTGTATTTGTTCTTCTTTTCTTTTCTTTTCTTTTCTTTTCTTTTCTTTTCTTTTCTTTTCTTTTCTTTTCTTTTCTTTTCTTTTCTTTTCTTTTCTTTTCTTTTCTTTCTTTTCTTTTCTTTTCTTTTCTTTTCTTTTCTTTTCTTTTCTTCCTTCCTTCCTTCCTTCCTTCCTTCCTTCCTTCCTTCCTTCCTTCCTTCCTTCCTTCCTTCCTTCCTTCCTTCCTTCCTTCCTTTCTTTCTTTCTTCCTTTTTTGTATGTGGGTAATCGTATTCCACAGATTTAGAGCTAGAAGAGATATCAGAAAACACAAAACCCTCTCCTCTCATTTTACAAATAAGGAAATTGAGGCACAGAGAACTGAAGGGATTTGTTTAGGGTCACTGAACTAGGAAACATCTGAAATACAGATTGGGAGCCAGGTCTTTCTGATGCGAAGTGTAGCCTTTCTTCCCTGAACCACACCATACCTAATGCAAAAGCAAGCATAGGGAATTGTGTCTGATTTCATTCTAGCAGAATTTTTTCTCTATTTGGCCATTCCTCTTTTTTTTTTTTAATGATTTAGATTGAGGGGTGTTATTGTATCTTACTTTACTCTTTAAATATTGTGTTTTAACATGTGTGAAAATTAATAAGAAAAGCAGTTTGGCTGGACAGAGTGTATAGTAAGGGGTGTCATGTGTAAGACTGGAAAGGTAAATAATTGGGTTCTGATTGTGAAAGGCTTTAAGTGACAGAGGAATTTACTTTTTTTTTTTTTTTTGGTGAGGCAATTGAGGTTAAGTGACTTGCCCAGGTTCACACAGCTAGTAAATGTCAAGTGTCTGAGGCTGAATTTGAACTCAGGTCCTCCTGACTCCAGGGCCAGTGCTCTATCCATTGCACCACCTAACTGCCCCTGGAATTTACTTTTGATCCTACCATCTTTAGAGAGCCCCTGAAATTTATAACATGACATGTACAGAGTTGTACTTTGGGAAAGTCACTTTGAAAGGTATGTGAAAGATGAGATAGAGTTGGGTCAGATGAGGTCAGGAGACCATTTAGGGGACCATTGCAATAGTCCAAGAAAGAAGGGATGAGAGCCTGACCAAGGGTGGTAGTCATATGAAAGAAGCAGATGGGCTAGCCAATGAGAGAAGTATAAACAAAAGATTTGGAAATTGCTCAGATGTGTGAGATAGGTGAAAGGTAGAAGTCAAGGATGACATGAAGGTTGAGATGTTGGGTAACCAAAAGAAAGATGATGTCCTTGACAGAAACAGGGAAGATTAAAAGAGGGTAGATTTTCTTTTTTGAAGGGTACAATGTGATCATTGTACCATTGCCATTCACAATGAATCCAACCCTGCTCAGTCTGTTAAACTCACTCTCTACCATTCAAAACAAAAAGAGAGTAGCTGAAGACTCTTGCTAACTAGTTGTTGCATCAGAAGGTAGAACCTACAGTTCGAGGGATTTTCACAACAGCCACAAAGTAATATGGGAGGAAGAAGGTTCATTTCCTGAAGAGGATGTCTTTCTCAATGGCACCTGTACTGCTGATACTATGGATTCATTTCCATGTCAGGATTAGGTTGTAACTGCCTTGAATATACAACATTGCAGGGAAGGGGGTAGGCTATAACTTGCATGGTAGAAGGTTGGGCTATCACTGGTGAAGTGTAGGTGTGATTATGTTGGAGACAAGGGCTATGATTAGTTAAACAGTGTTGAAATGCAGAACAACTTTCCTTTTTGTGGTTGGTTGCCAGCAAATCCCTTAGTTGGAGGGGTCATCCAGTACTCCATCCCACCCTTATTAGATTACACCTACTCTTCCAGGTGGAGTTCCACTATGAAGGTGACTCCTCTAGAGTCAAAATTAGGTGCAGCATTCAAAAAGGTTCTGATCTCTTTGAATATAATTATCCCTTATGTTATTATAGTCTTTGGGTATATTAGTCTCCTGGTGCCACATGTCACTTTTCATCAGTTCATACACATTTTCCCAAGTCTCGCTGTATTCCTTGTAGACATCATTTCTTACTCCCCAATAATACCTGATTGCATTCATGTGCCATAATTTGTTTGATCATTTTACATTTGATAGGGACCTACTTCCCCCTACCCCAGCTTTATGCTACCATAGAAAGTTCTGCTGCAAATATTTTAGTATGATGGGATGCTTCCTTTTGTCTTTAAGCTCCTTGGGCTAAATGCCTAATTTGAATATCACTGGGTTAAGGTGATTAATTGTGTGAAAAATGTGTTTATTGACCCTAATTTTACCTCATATTTCAAAGAAGAAATAACAGAGTTCCCCCACACCCATCCCACCTTATTCCAGCCTCAATCTGCCTTACAAACATCAGCCCTCAGAAAAGGCAGTAATTTGGAAATTTGGAGTGCTCAGTAAGAGGAATAGTGGATGTGTAAACTGTGTTTTAATTAAATCCTATGTGTTAAAGGTAATTTCAAGATTAAACCTCTGTTCACACTTCTTCAATTGCTCTTATCCAGCCATTGGAAGCTCCTCTCAGGAGAGCATTGGTACTTATACGCTAAGCACTCATCTGGGAGTAAGGAAATGATGATGGAGGGACCTCCAACTCTGGATGCCCAGGAGTCACAGAGGACGGGAACCTAGCCCCTGGTTATTCTTTCCTCCACTTGCTCTAAAGCATCCACCCCAACGAGAAAGTGGAAGAACTCTGTGAATGGCCATAGTTTGGTGAATAACTATGGTAGTCTGCTAAAAATGATACATATTTAGAAAGTAGCAGGGACTATTGAAGTTAATTTGCACCTTCTGAATAGCTTGGTTATTCCAGTCGATTAAAAGAGCAAAGCATCATTATACATTCAGGAGGGAGGGCAGGGAAAGACTGTCTTCAAAACAACAAAATAAGTAGTTGCTGCAGTAAGGATGCTCTTCACAGTCACTTAGTCAAGTTGCATTTATTAAACACCTGCTATATTCCAGTCACTGTGTTAAGCACTGGTGATGCAAAGAAAGTAAAAAAGATGGTCTATGTTTACAAGGAGATTACCATCTAAGGAGGGAAGCAACATGTAAACAGCTATGTACAAACTGCTATATGCAGGAAAAATTGGAGATTTCAACAGAAGAAAAGCCGAGTATTTTACCTGATAACCTCATATAGGTATGACTACAAAGTCATTAATCCAATTCAACTCAATCTAAAAAGATTTTATTTTGAAGGATTTTATTTTCCAAATTTAGTTGATATATTTTGTTTTTACATCAATCCCTCTCTTATCACAAAGAATTAATAGTAGGGAAAAATCGATTAATTTAGGCAATATGTGAACCAAATCTAAGAATACAATATGGCATACCCATAGTCCCTCACCTCTGAAAATGGATGGGGTGGCACTGGAGAGATATGTTTTCTTATTTGTCCTTCAAGGTGAAACTTCAGGGTGTTATGAATACCTCTTCTTGCTATCATCGTTGCTCATTTCCATTACATTGTTGTAGTCATTATGTATAAGTTAAGTAAGTCATTTTTGGTGTGTTTGGATTCTGCATTTGACTTTTTTGTACCTCATTCATATTCCACTACATTCACATAATTTATTTCTTATTGTTCCCTGATCAATGGGTACCTAATTTTTTCTATTTTTTTGCTACAATGATATCCATATTTTGGTATTTATTGGACCTTTCTTCCTATCTTTGAAATGTTGAAGATATATGACAAAAAATGGGAGATATCTGGGCCAAAAAATATGAGTATTTTTGTTCTTTAGCATAATGAATAAGTACTTTACAAAGTGGTTGAACTGATAATTCATCATTCAGTGATTCTGTCTTTCCTAAGTCCCTTCAAAATTAACTAGTCTTATCTTTATCATTTTTGTTGTCTTTCTATGAGGTAAAACTTTGAATTATTTTCATTTGCATTTTTCCTATAATTTGGAGCAATATTTCACATAGCTGTTAATAATTTATTCTTCTTCTTTTGAAAACTATTCTTATCCTTTGATCACTTATCTATTTGGTAATAATTCTTAGCTTTATGTATTTGAGCTGGATCTCTATTTAGCTTGGATTTTAGATCCTATAAAGTATTTCATATGAAAAAAGAAAATGTTTTCCCAATCAATAGCTTATGTTCTTGTTCAGGGTACATTCATTTTGTTTCTTTTTTTTTTATTATTAATTTTTTTTAGTGAGGCAATTGGGGTTAAGTGACTTGCCCAGGGTCACACAGCTAGTAAGTGTTAAGTGTCTGAGGCTGGATTTGAACCCAGGTACTCCTGACTCCAGGGCTGGTGCTCTATCCACTGCACCACCTAGCCGCCCCCATTTTGTTTCTTTTAAACATTTTAATTTCATGCTAATGAAATTATTGTTTTTATCTCTTGTGATCAATTCTGTTTCTTGTTTGGTTAAGAATTTTCCCCAAGCATATATCTGTGAATGATAGTGATTGTTGTACTCTCCTAATTTCTGTTCTAAAAATAAAAAAGATATGACCTTTATTTTTCAGATTCTATATTGTTTGTTAATTTTTTAAAATCCCTATTTATTAAGCACCTACTATGTTCTAGGTGCTATGTTAGGCACTGGGGATATAACAACAAGAAAGGCAAATTCTGTTAATGAATTATAAATAATGCTTGATGAGTAATTGAATTGAACTTGAAATTATCATTCAATTCAGCAAGCATTTGTGTGTGCTGTCACAAATCTGGGCCACTCATTTTGTCCTGACCAAAACAAAGAAAGGGAGGTCAAAACTCCACTCCAGCTTAAGTAGCCAACAAGGGGCCATGTATGCTGTGATATTGTTACTAATAAGAATATACCTGCCAGTCTCAAATGAAATGATATTTGTAAAACCTTAACCTAGTGTGTGGTACATAATTAATGATCTCTTTCCCCTTTCCTAAGTAAATCAATACATTAAAGGGTATTGAACAAGGCAGTCAGTGAACAAGAATTTATTAAGTGATACTGTGCTAAGAAGGGGGCAGGACACAATTCCTGCCCTCAAGGAGTATAAATTCTTTTCCCCCCTATTCGTAGGTTGTCACTTATAAAAATAATTTATTATTTATTTGTTTGTGTATTTTCTATTAAAATTTTGAGTTCCCAGTTCTTTACCTCCCTTCCAACCCTTCCCCACTCATTGAGAAGTCAAGCAATATGATATCAGTTATACATGTGAAATAATGCAAACCCTATTTCCATATTAGCCATATCACAAAAAAGCCAAAGAAAAAAGAAAGCAAGAGACTTATCTTCAATTTTCACTCAGTTCAATGTTCTTGAGTTGAAGGTGAATGACATTTTTTCCATGATGTGTTCTTTTGCAATTGTCATGAATCATTGTATTTAGTGGTCAGAATAGCCAAGTTTTAGCAGTGATCATCATTATAGCATTTTTGCTACTGTGTACCATGATCTACTGTTTCTTTTCAATTCATTTTACATAAGTTCATATAGGTCTTGCCATACTTTTCTGAAGCCACCCCGCCCATCATTTCTTATAGCACAATAGTACTTCATCAAAATCATATGCTAGAATTTGTTCAGCTATTCCCCAAATGATGGGCATCCACTCAGTTTCCAATTATTTGGCACCACAAAAGAGCTACTATAAATATTTTTGTACATATAGGTCCTTTTCCTTTATCTCTTTTGGGGTACAGACCTAGTGGTGACATTTCTGGGTCAAAGGATTTGTACAATTTTGTGGGTCTTTGAGCATAGTTCCAAATATTTGTCCAGAGTAGTTGTACCCATTCACAAGTCCACCAACAGTGCATTAGTACACAAGAACATACATTCTAATGAAGGAGACAAAATGTATATCACTAGGTAGATGAATGAAGTTTGAACAATTTAGTTAAAGTTCTAAAGGACTAGAATTTTTCAAAAAAGCTTTTGGAAATATCTTGGAAGATGGAATTAAGGAAGGATCCATTAACCAACAAGGTAGATAGACAATAATTAGTATTAGCTTCAATATCTAGAATCTTTGTTAACTCCCTTCTGTCTCCCTAAACTTTCTTCCTTTATTTCTCTCTCTCTCTCTCTCTCTCTCTCTCTCTCTCTCTCTCTCCCCATATATATGTGTATGTATGTAACATATGTATGTATGTATATATTTCTCCCCCACACACAATTTACATACATGCACACACACACTTACACACAGTGAGTTACTCCTAATAAGACTCTCTCCTGTCTTTTACTGATTCTGCCAGACCAAGGATATAATTTAAGTATAGCTGTAAGTACTCCTGTTTCAAGGTGGCTTTACTATCCCTCTGCTGGGATGGGGAAAATGGAGATGGCAAGAAAGCCAGGTTGAATAATAAGAGCCACCTGATGCTTCTGACCCTCTGGTTAGGTAAAGATGCTAAGCTGCTAACTCAGCGGAAATCAAGACCTAGTTAGTGAACTACTGAAATAAACAAACACACAAAAGATATAAAATCAGAAACAAATTACAAATTATGCATATTTGGGGATCTTTATAATAGCTTAGGAAACATTGTACGGGATGGTAGGAAATCTATTTTTCTTCTGTATCCTTGGCCTCAAGTGAAATACATAAAAAGACTAGAAATTCCAGTCCTTTCTAATCATCCATTAAGCTTTTCCTGCATACTCACCACTTTGCCTATGACTATCAAATGAGTTTGTAATTCTGCCTCAGGCACTTACCTGTGTGGCCCGTAGCAAATTATTTAACCTCTCAGTCTGTTTTCCTTATCTGGAAAATGGAGATAATAATAATAGTTCCTTACCTGGGGTGGGGTGGGGTGGGGTGGGGTGGGGGACAGCTAGGTGGTGTAGTGCGGAAGACCTGACTTCAGATCCAACCTCAGATACTTAGTGGCATTGTGAACCTTCGGTTTTCTCATTTATAAACATGAGCTGGAAAAAGAAATGACAAATCACTTTGGTATCTTTGTCGAGAAAACCCTATATGGAGTTGGACACTTGAAATGGCAAACAACAGCAACATCATCATCTCAGGGATTGTGTGAGACTCGTAGATTACTAAATGTAGACTGCTTTGCAAGCAAGGTCCTTTGTAAATTCTACCCTTCATTATCACACTGGAAAGAAAGCCAACCTTAGAGTAAAACTGAGTTTCACTTGGTGACCATAGGCAAGTCAATGAATCACTCACTTCTTTTAGATGATTCTCCAGGAGTTATAGTTGGAGACATAATGGCCTCAGGTGTGCAAGGAAAGAGGGACCAGTCAGTCCAGAGTTCCCTATAAAAGAGAGGCAGGGAGGCAGAGTGGATTATGTAGTCTGGGATTAGGAAAAATTGGACTCAACTCCTGCCTGAGGGCATACAGTGATTGTGTGACCCAGTCCAAATCACTTAATCCCTCCATTCCTCTAAGCAACTCTCCACAACTATAAATTCCAGCCTAGTTTGACCTGCTTTGGAAGAGAAAGTTTTCACATTGGTAGGTCCACACGCTAATGAAAGTAGACATAAGCCTACCTCCCGTCCACTCCCTCTTTCCCCTCAAAAACCATGAGTATGCAAGGCACATTATGATGGGGATGAGCAGTAACAAATCAAATTAAAACAAAACCAGTTCCTGCTCACAAGAAATTTATAATCTATCAGGGTGGGGGAGGAGAAGTGTATATAAACTGTGCTTAGCAGGGAACCTAGCATATAGTAATTAATCAATGTTTGTTGGCTAACTGACTGACTAAACCAATAATTAGGTGCATGATATGGAAGAAGGAAGAGAGCACTAACAAGTGATCAGGTTCATTTATTCACTCAGCAAACATTGATGGGGTGCTGTTTTTAATCATTTTACTAATTGTTAGGATATTTTTTAAAATTGTTAAGTCCTTGCTCTCATAGAATTTACAGAATAGTACATGATAGATGCTGGTGTATAGTGTAGTGTAAAGGGCCTCGAATTGGGAGTCACAAGATCTGAGTTCAAATTGGGGTTTTGCTACTTGCTACTTGTGTGACCCAAGTCACTAAACCTGTCTAAGCCTTAATTTCTTTCTTAATAAAATGATAGTTAAATTAAATATTCACTAAGTTTCCTTTTAGCTCCAGGATTCTGGGTTGTAAGGTTGATTCCCGTTCCAATGGGCTTTTCCCCAACATCCTTCATAGGTGTAACATTTTCTCTTCTATTCACTAAAAGTCCCTTCCATCTCCTTACTTCTAGTTCTCACATTCTGTTATTTTTCCTAAGTTCTCTTCCGTATACAATATTCAATGTTCTAAGATTTGAAGTGACATCTAGCTTTGACATTCTATCTCCTAAGATCTTTTCTAGCTCCGGAAATTTACAGCTCTTTCCAGACCCAATATTCTGAATTCTAAAGTCTAAGATTCCTTCCAGATTTTATAGTCTTTGTTCTAAAATCAAAATCTTCTTAAAGGTTCTGTTGAATTTGGACATTCTATATTCTAACATCTAAGATTTCTTGAAGGTTGCTTCTTATTCTCGAATTTCGTGTTTTTGGTTCCAAGATCCTATCATGGTTCCTAGCAGTTCTGACATTTTACTTTTTCACTTCTAAGATTTATTTCAGCCCTCACATTGCATCGTTTATATTTTCCTTTCCCTCCCATGTCAGATGCTACTTCTACCCTATTTTCCAGGAGTCCTTGAAGACCTGCAAGTATGTTTTGTTTATACTTTAGATTATGAGCCCCCACTAATGTTGATCCTTCAGGTGTTATCAGTTGATATTAATTGGCTAGTGAGACTTAGAGTTTAGAAATAAATATTTACTAAAGGTATAGTTCAGGACAGTTGGTACAAAACATCCCCCTTACCCTTACCCCCAATAGTGCTATGTTCTGTCAAAAGTACATTCTTGAGTCCTGAACAGCATCCTGTTTTATTCAAAGCCGCATAGGACCTGACTGGGTCTCCTCAAGCAATTCCCAAATACTTCCTGCATAGTATCAGTCCATTTCATTCAATAGCTGGAACTCTTCTGCTTATTCTCAACTTGATTACTAGTTTCTTCAACTTAGTTTAATGTCTTTTGTTTAATCGGCTAATTTATACAATGGCTATGTTCTCACCTGCTAAAGATGCTTGGGGTTGATTGATTGATTGGTTTAGTTAGTCCTTACCTTTAGGCATATCCAGAAGGAGTTGCCCAGTCTCTTCATGAGCTACTCTTGCTAACACACACACTATTTCAGAAAAGTAACTTTAGTGGCTTCAAACCTTTGTCTTAAGTGATTCCAGGCTACTGATTGACAACTTCCATTTAAAAATAGTATTTCTAATGGGTTAGGGCTAGGGTATCATGGGATTCCATTATATTATTCAGCGTCAATCCTATAAATATTCATAGAAAAGTGTCTGAGGGAGATTAAACTTCTGATAAGTATTCAACAGGACAAAAAAGAAAGATTAACCTTTTGTATAAAAGATTAACCTTTTGTAGATGATGTAAAATTAATATAAAATATGAAATTAGTAGCAAAGATGTTGGGCAGATCAAAGAGAGGCTGATCTTGTGTGATAAGGGTGTCTCTACAAGGTCTTAAGCTTAAATAGAAGTAAAGAAAGAGAATTAACTGGCAAAGGATGGTTCTCACTAAGGGGATAGAAGGGTGATAGTGCTAATGCAATTCTCCCATCTAAGTAGATTAGATTTAACTGTAACCAATAATAATAAGCTAAGAGATATGTTGAAGTCAACAACTAAATAGATAATTTCGAAATGAAGCTTCCTATATGCTTAGTAACTCTTTGGTTTGTGTTCAGAGATCACTAGTTTGAATCCTGATCCTATGACCTTTGTGAGGTTGGAAAAAATGTCAACTTTTCTGATCTTCAGCTTTCCTCAGATATAAAATGAGGAGGTTCAATCTGTTGATCTTTGAGGCACCCTTTACTGCTACATCATGTGATTCACTGTTTATCCATTGAAGAATAATAATAGTTCACTGTATAATATTAAAATAATAGTAATAATAATAATACTACTAATAAAGAGGCAACATGGGACAGTTCATGGAATGCTAAATATTGAGATAGAAAGATCTTTATTTAATTTTGCCTTTGGGGGCAGCTAGGTGGTGCAGTAGATAAAGAACTGGCCCTGGATTCAGGAGGACCTGAGTTCAAATCCAGCCTAAGACACTTGATACTTACTAGTTGTGTGACCCTGGGCAAGTCACTTAACCCTCATTGCTCTGCAGAACAACAACTACAAAAAATGCCTTTGACATTTCCTAGCTGCTTGGCCATGACCAATTTGCTCAACATTGATAAACCTCAAGAGATCCCTATAAGACCATAAGTTCTGCAGGAGGTTGCTACTTGTGTGAATAAATGAATTAGTGAAGGAGAGGGAAAAGAATTTACTGAGTGCTCACTATTTGGCAGGTACTCTATTAAGAGCTGGCAATAAAAACACAAAAATGGCATAGTCTCTTAACTTAAGGAGCTTACATTTCAACATATCAAGGAAGGAGTGACTAGGGTGGGAGATTTTGAGGTGGGAAGTAATAAGGATGGTGAGGGGAGCCACAGGGGAGTTCTGACATGCCCTTCCACAATAGGAATAAGGACAGTATTGATTTGATTCCATTTCTAAAGTTAGAACCCAAGGGGTGGGCAAGAGGGGAATAGGGTGTGTAAGTAATATCAGGGTATTTGGTAAGGTCAAGGGATTCAAAGGGTGCAGAGTGTTCAGTGAGCAAAATGAAGCATTAGGAGTCCTGTCTAGATCTAGGGGGCTGAATAACTTAATGAATAGAACAAAGTAGGCCTCAGTGGTAGAAGATCTAGGGAGTCCTCCTGTACCCCCAGAAGATTCAGCTATGGGGCAGATGGCAAAGTTGAGTAGTCCAGAGGATCCACTGGGAACTTGGACATAAGATAAGAAAATGGGAGGCATAGAATAGTTTGCTAAGTTTTCATCCCAATGACATCAGAATATATATGCATATATACCCACATCTATCTATAGCTGTACATAACTGTATATATACACAAGTGTGTATATAGTTTCACTTTTGTCAGATTGCTTTACATTCATTTCCTCATTAATCACATATGACACATTTAAATATGTTATTGCAGCATTTTTAATTTTTAATTTTTAAATTTTACAGATGTGGAAACTGAGAGCAAAAGGGATTAAATGACTTATCCAGTTGCATAGCTAGGATATGCCAAGGTAATATGAAGAAGAGGTGTGGAATAGGGGCCATCTGTGCAAAGGCATGCTGGCAGAGCATGCAAGACTATGCTTGGGGAATAGCAAATATATCACTGTGAAGGGAATGTAAACAGAATAGGGGAAGTAGTGGGTTCAGTCCGGAAAAGTAGGTTAGAGCCAGATTGGAATTGGTTTTACATGAAACAGACTGATATAGATGATAGATAGATAGATAGATAGATAGATAGATAGATAGATAGATAGATAGATAGATAGATAGATAGATAGATAGATGATAGATAAAGATAATCCTATGTATCTATATCTATGTATAACTATCTATATATAGTTATATAGCTATATATAATTATATCTATCTATCTATTATCTATCTTATCCTAGAATAATGAAACATTTATATAGAACTTAAATTTTACAAAGTGGTTTACAAATTTTATCTCATATTCTCTTAAAACAACCTTTTGAGATAGGGGCTGCTCTCATTCCCATTTTCCAGATGAAGAATCTGAGGCAGAGTTAAATGACTTGCATTAAGTTTATGCAGTTTAGTAAGGATCTAAGTCAATATTTGAACTCAGGTAATCCTGACTTCAAGGTTAGTGTTCTCTTCACTGCATCACCTAGGTACCTCTAATAAGGAGCTGCTGAACGTTTTTAAGCAATGGGATGATGCAGTCAAGCCTGCGTTTTTGAGTTTAAGTATTTTTCCTTTTTGTTGTTCAGTCGTTTCATTAGTATCAAATTCTTTGTCAGACCCTGTGTGTGTGTGTGTGTGTGTGTGTGTGTGTGTGTGTGTGTGTGTTTGGCAATGATACTGCCTTGGTTTACCATTTCCTTTTCCAGCTCATTTTACAGATGAGAAAACAGGCAAACAGGGTGAAGTGACTTGCAGCTAGTGAAGTGTCTAAGGCCAGATTTGAACTCAAGATGAGTCTTTCTGACTCCAGGCCTGACTCTCTATCTACCATGGCACCTAACTGCCCTTCTTTCTTTTTCCCAGAATTATATTTGTGGTCATGAACCTTTCATTTAACAGGCCATTCAGAACTGAGTTCTGATTCATCTTCAGCAGAGGGCCTTGGTTATCCCAGCGAGGAGGAACATGTTAAAATTCTGCACCTTGCAGACAAAATTGGCTTAGTCCTTGTTAACAGTTTGGTACAACTCTTGGGTCCCAAATCCCCTTGTCTCTTTGCCTTTCCCTCAGATCAGGGGGTGTTTGGGCAGAATCCATGCTCTAGTTCACCTTGTTACCCATGGTGATACGGGTAATACAAATTCTGTTGACTGGGAAATTTTTGTATAACTAGATGATTTTTCAAATCTAATTGCTGGGTTGAACTGTAAAGCTGCCAAATGTTGATTCAACTGTTTAACATTTTTACTAAGGAATAAAAAGAAACATCGAAGCATTTAAATCTCTTACCTTTACCTTTCTGCTTTTGCCATCTCCCTGGGAACATATACCGCACTTGGCAGCTTCTCCATGAGTTAGCTTTAATCTCTTCCGTGGCAGTGCTTGCATTAATAGACTGAAGTGCCATAGATGTTAACCCTCCAGCAGAGTCACACTGTCATAGATCATTACATCTCCAAAGGACCTGTGAGATCACCTGGTTCAACCCTCTCATTTTACACATAAGGAAACAGAGGTCCAGAGAGGATAAGCAAATTACTACCTGACGTGCTTAGAATTTTTTTTTTGTAATATGATGATAGTTTTAGGTTTGGTGTTCACCTTTTCACTGAGCCCATACTGAGATGACTCAAATCTGTGGTTCTTTTTATTCCTGTAGAACAATACATCTTGACACAACAATGCCCTGTATTTGGACCAATGCAATATAACTGACTAAAAATAAAGAACACACCTCACATTTCTCTAATACCTTAAAGTTTATAGAAGTGTTTTTTAATGTGTTATTTCATTTTTTGTCCCCATGACCCTATAAAGTAGGTGCACTTTTCCTACCCATTATACTGATGAGGAAACTGAGGATCAAAGAGTCTTACCCAGAGTTGAGTTCCATTTTCCTGATGTCTAAAAAAAATGCTATGTAGTCTACAAAATAAATGTGTTCTCATGGTTGTTGGTGTAGACATATGAAGGCACTCTGAGTACCCCTTTCCTTTCTGCACACATGAATGAATTTGGATCTAGGTGGAAAGGAATTCAAATGACTCCGAATGATCAGAAAACAATGTCATCAAGCTTATGAGTGTAAATGGAAAATAAGACTGGGAATAACTGACTTCTTACTCATGATAGTAGACTTTGGAACTGGCTTTATCTTTGAGAGTTTAAGGCATTTCTTCCCTTTAAATTTGATAACAGCTACAATAGCCATTTCTTTTTTCTATTGGTGCCCACCAACAGCTTTGGAATCAGAGTCCACTGGCCAGCTAGGTGGGATAGTTAATGTGATGAATGACAGATTCAAGATTCAAATAAGATTTTGGGAGACCAAACCTTTATCCAAATCAAATTAAATGAAATTTGATGATGAAAAATAAAAAGTATTACCCTTGGGCTCAAAAAATCAATTTCAAACCTCCAAGATAGGGAGGTGAAGACAGAAAACAGCTTATGTGAAATGATGGTTTCATTGATTTTTGATATGGTAACCAAGGATACTAATTCACTCTTAGTGTGCAGGGGGCAGTAAGTGGCAAGGACTAGAGAGCTGTTAGTCCTAATGGATTCTATGTTGGAAATACCAAGGCAGTTTTGAAGCATCGTGTATTACTATGGATGCCCTTTAAGAGGGACATTTCTAAGCTAATTCCCTAAAACTTATTATCTAAATCAAGGGTTGGCAACCTATTGTCCAAGGGTCAAATTCAACCCAACACATGTTTTTGTATGGTCCATGAACTAAGAATGTTTTTAGACTTTAAACTCAATAAAATTTTATTTAAAAACATGAGAAGGAACTATTGGGCTTTTCATCATTTACCTTAGGTGGAATTAGTTTGACTAAAGCAATCACTATACCCTTTTGCATGAATTAATAAAAGGAGGCACTTATACTATTGCAAGTAACTTGGTAAATTTACCAAGTTGCTGAAGGAACCTGAGACCATGCTATGTGATGGGTTGAAAGATTCCCATTTAGCATATTGAAGACATAAATGGGACATGTTGGAGGTTTGTTGTTTTTATTTTTGTTTTAAACAGTGGATACCTGTCATTTGGTTGTAAGGATTGAACCAATTTTGCTAGGCCCAAAGGAAAGAAATAAAAATAATGAGCAAAACTCATCAAGAGGAAAATGGGGGTTTTCCATAAGGAAAAACTTCCTAATGATGAAAGCTACATGCAATTGAATGGGTTTGTTCTGGAGGGAGTGGGTTTTGCATCACCGAAGGCTTTCATGAAATGCTAAGTAATTACTAGTAGGTGTTAAGGGGCATGTCATTCAGGTACAGGTGCTCTCTGGGGTCTTTCCTGTTTGAAAACAAATATCAAAGGCAGCTTTGATATAATGTGGTAATCATCAGCCTGAGGAGCATGGGGACAAGGAGAATGGTGGGCCAACCTTTGATAGAATGGGAGCTCCTCCACGTGAGGGATTGATTCATTTTTATCTTCTTATTCTTAGCACCCAATGTAGTTCCTTGAATCTGGATGGCAAAGTGGGTAGAATATTGGGTTTAGAGTCAAGATGTCTTGAATTCAAATCCTGCCTCAGATATTAGGTGTAACCCTGGCTAGATTGCTTATCTTTTCAATTTGTTTCTTTATTTGGTTGGATTCAATGACCTCTATGGTCCCTTCCACCTTTATATCTATGATCCTGTGTCAGTATCCCCAACACTTATTGAAATGCGTGGCACAAATAAGTACTTAATAAACATATTGACTGACTGACTAATAACAGATATTTAATACATGTATATGTACTAGAGATAGTTTATGGGATGATATTTATGTGTAGGAGCTTTGGGGACTTTTAAAAACACAAATTGACCAAAGTAACTTCTTTATTCCTGTAGCTGCTTCCCAGAGAGGCCAACAATGAGAGGGAGAATTGCTAAATTATCAAACCCAGGGCCATTGTTATCTATTGTCATGCCCTACAGACAATTTGGAGGATGTATGCCTAAGAAAATGTAATTAACATGATCAATTGCCTCCTGGATGTCAGATTTTTCTAACCTACTCTCTTCACAAAAACCCCAATACTTTTTTCTCCTCCCATACATTGGATTTGACCTCGTAAGAACTCATAATATACTCGTAAATGTGCCTGACAGACATAAGCGAAAGTTAGAGTTGGCTTTTCTTTACAATATGGGAAACGGCATCTTTTCAAATAGTTTTCTGTCTTTTCTTTCTTATATATAAATATAATATATTAACTGCCCCACTAGAGACTTCCTCTGAAGAGTTACTGAAAACAGAGCTGAGAGGAAGACAAAAATGAGATGGATCGAGGGGAGACAATTCAGGCTGCAAATGAGAATCAGAAGCGGTGTCTGGGAAAAGGATGGGCAGAACTAATAAAATACACACTGAAACTGGGCAAAGCTTCAGTGTGTGTTAGCAAAAGAGTTATTAAAGGAAAGATTTGTCCTCCCCCAAGTAGCAGGATTTTGTTGAGAAAAATCGAGTTTTAGTTCAATTCAATCTAGTTTAACAAATGTTTCTGGAGGCATTGAAACTGAGCTGAAACAGTCAAAGGAAAAAATAAGCAGAGGTTTTGTCCTCAAGGAACTTATGATCATTTAGGGGCTAGATCATAGCAACTGCACTGCCATAACCAGAATCCAGAGCTGAGGTGATGAGTTCAAAGGGGAGCAAACAAAGCAACAATAGTAGATAAAGGAATAGGGTCCAGATAAAGAGATACGGAGGGTTTTTGCCCAGCTGGGAAAAAAAGAGCATCAGAGATGTAGGCATATAGGGAAGAAGAAAGTCCATCAAGCCTATCCTTCTTATTTTACAAATAAGGAAACTGAGGCTCAAAGAGACTACAGGACTCAGGATCAGGTAGCTCCAATATGTCAGAGGTAAGATTTGGATCTTGTGTCTTCCTGACTCTAAAGGTATAACTTTCTTCATGGTACTACTCTTCCAGCTCTGATCAGGGAACTAGACTTTCAGCATGGAGTTCAGTCCTTACTGGTAGTGGCCTCAAAAGATGGGAAAACTTTTAATATGTCTGGGGGGTAAGGGATGTGGAACAATGAGCAAAAACTTGGCAGTAAGTAGGTAAAAGGAGAATAGAAGATGACTTGGCTAAAAAGGAAAGCTTTCTTCTTCTTTTCTTTGTTTTCTTTCTTCCACCCCCGCCCCCAACATTTATGTAATGCTTACTATGTGCCAGGAACTAGGCTAAGTGCTTTACAAGTATTATCACAATTGATCTCACAAAAACCCTAGACAAAAAGTCCTATTATTACCCTCATTTCACAGATGAGGAAACTGAGGGAAATTGAGGTTAAATGTTTTGCCCTGCATCACACTACTAGTATCTAAGGCCAGATTCAAATTCAGGTCTTCCTAACTCCAGGTCTAGTGCTCTATCCATTGCACCACCTAGTTGCCCCATGTGTTTAAGAGGGCAGCAAATGTGATACAATAGAAAAGGAAACTGATCCAGCTTGGAGGCAGGGGGACTTGAATGCCAAGCCAAGGAGTTTGTGCTCTATTTAACAGGCGATAGGAGCCTTTTAGGATTTCAAGCAAAGTAGTAATGCAATCATTGCTGTGTGTTGGGAAAACAGTGGGTAGTGATGTGAAGGAGAAATTGGAACTAAATTAATTGAACAGTAACAAAAACAACCACCTGTTTCTCCTTCAAAATCCTTCTCAAATTCAGAACTATTTTAAAAAGAACTATGTTGGGGCAGTGATTTAAAATAAAAGTAAGGGGGGCAGCTAGGTGGCACAGTGGATAAAGCACTGGCCCTGTATTCAGAAGGACCTGAGTTCACATTCGACCTCAGACACTTGACATTTACTAGCTGTGTGACCCTGGGCAAGTCACTTAACCCTAATTGCCCTGCAAATAAATAAACAGATAGATATATAAGTAGATAAATAAATACATAAATGAATAAATGAATGAATGAATAAAATAAAAACTGTATTATGTATAGTATCTCATCTGTGCCTCATGACTGCAACATAAGGTAGCTCTGTATTCCTATTGTACCCTTTTTATAGAAGAGAAAACTCAGATAGCATTTACTTAGATATTAGGAAATCATGAGATAAAGTATCTTACTCTGTCCTGTGAGAAAGATAGAAGTGTTAGATGATAGAGAGTAAAACTGGATAGCTTTGGGAGCAGCTAGGTAGCACAGTGGATAAAGCACTGGCCCTGTATAAAGGAGTACCTGAGTTCAAATCCGGCCTCAAACATTTGACACTTACTAGCTGTGTGACTCTGGGCAAGTCACTTAACCACCATTGCCCAGCAATAAATAAATAAATAAACAAATAAATAAATAAATAGATAAATAAATAAATAAACAAACAAACAAACAAATAAATAAATAAACAAACAAATAAATAAATAAAAATTAAAAAAAAAACTGGATAGCTTTGGAACAGGACCAATGGCTGGACACAAAGATTGGCCATTCATGGTATGTTGTCCTGGAAAGAGGTTTCAGTGAAGTGCTCCAGGATCCATATTTGACCTCATGCTGTCTAGCCATGGAGGAATTACAGCCAAGGTGACATAATTATCAAGTGTATAGATGACAAGAAGTTGGGAGGCATAACTAATTTAATGGCATAGTCAAGATTCAAAAAGATCTTGATAAGCCCAAAGCTAATAGTATATAATTTGAAAGGGATAAATGTAAAGTTTTGCACTTAGGTTCAAAAAGTTGAATATATAAACATAAGGAGATATGGTTAAACAGCAATTTATCTGAAAAAGGGATGGTGGGAACAGAGTAAGTTAAACTCAAAATGACACAAGTATGTGACTCAGTCACCAAAGTTGTCAATGGATCTTGGGCTGTGCTAAGAGAGACTGAGTATTAGAATTAGGAAGGTATTAATTCCACTTTATTTTGCCATGATCAGATCACATTTGGGAAAAAGTCCAATATTGGTTTATGCATTTTAGAAAGGATATTGATGACCTAGAAAGCTTGTGGAGAGAGTCACTAGGATGGTGAAGGGAATCAAATGGATTCCATAGGAAGATTATTTCCAGGAGATGCAACCATACAACATGAAGAAGAAAAGACTTCAGTTATGTATGATACCTTCTTCAAGTATGTGAACAAATATGGCATGGAAGTATCATTTGACTTTTTGTTTTCCTCTTTGGTCTCTTGTGACATATTTAGGAGCAATGAATGGAAATTGCAAAGAGGTGGATTTCAGGGAAACAATAATATCAGAGTAATTTCTAATGATGAGAATTGTCCAAAAGTGAAGTCAGCTCTCTCATGAAGTAGTGAGCTCCCTCATGTTATATGTAGATGTCTTCTTAAAAATCAGGAAGACCACTTTTTGGACATGTTGAATTGGGGTTTCTTTTCCAAGCATATGTTGGAATAAATTGCCTCTGGAGCCTCTCCTGGCTCTGATATTCTTTGATTCTGATTTAAAATTCAGGTTAAACAGCTTATATGGAGTAAAGTAGCGAGCAAGTGTTAGAGGCAGGCTTCAGATGCAGGTCTTCATCACTCTAAGTCCAATATTCTTTTTACTATATCAATTCCACCTCTGGTTGTAAATATACTTTAAGACATTCATTTAAAAATACTAATCCCTTATTGAACCCCTCACTGCATAAACAAGCAGAAACTTATCCATCATTGTCCAATGTTACTAATGTAACACATATAAATTCTTAACTTGCTCTCCCAACCACAAGTCTCAGTGGTATGTTGGTACCTCAGAAGGAAGTTCTGAAGTGTACAAGGTCCTTCTTCACCTAAGTGGGCAAGGACGATTGTGTTGGAGAGGTTGTAGTTTGGGGCAGATTACTAACTTTAGAATCAGGAAAGATTCTCCAAGGGGAAAATAATAACCATATCATAAGCTCAAACAATATCATCTAACTCTACCCTCTGATATTGCAGATGAGAAAATTGTGTCTATGGACTTTAAAAGATTTAACCAAGATCACAAAGGTTAAAAGTAAATCGCTTTTTTTTTGAGAAAAGGCACTCTTTAAAATTAAAAGAGCTGTAGATATGTGTTATATTCAGTTGGTAAAACTAAGAAAAAATGAGAAGACACACATGAAGTAAATTAGAAAGAATTCTGGATGTGAGTTTAAATTCTGCTCTGCTATTTATAACCAGGGTAGCTTTGAGTAAGTTGCTTCTACTCTCCATTCTCACTTTCTTTCTCTATAAAAGGATGTGTATGGAATAGGTAGCCTCAGAGATCTGTGAAGAAAATGAACATTTCTGTCACCTCAAGTTTTTTACAAAAGGTAAAGTAAACGAATGAATAGAACTGGGACTCTGGAAGGTCTTGGCAAATACCAGTTTCCTAAAATAGGACAAATTATGGACAGAGTGCCTAGAATTATGAATCTAGAATATACCATCTGTCCTAGAATGAGACTCATTCATACTTGTGAAGCTTGGTATAATCATTGGAACCCTATTGATTGCTTTGGGTGTGGCATGGTTTTTCTTAGGGATAAAATCCCAAATAAGAAAATCAAAACTTCACCTGGCTATCAGTTAGTAATCAGATCTGGCCTGGTTAGAAATCAAATAAGAATAATGCAGCTTGTTTCCATAGGGGAGTAAAAAACCCAGTGTATGTTTATATATGTGTATGCATGCATACATACATATATGTGTGTATATGTATACATGTGTTTGTGTGGTATGTACAGATACAGATACATGGTATACCAGAAGCCTTAGGGCAGTTTTATGCTACGAATATTTATTTCAGCTTATTAAAAGTATTACAACTTAAAACTGCACTAAAATTTTTGGAAAACCGTGTGTGTGTGTGTGTGTGTGTGTGTGTGTGTGTGTGTGTGTGTGTGTGTATATATATATATATATTTATGTATATACATGTATATATACACACATTTATCATCTATCTTTCTGTCTTTCCATTTATCCATCCATCATATAGCTACATATACTTATGTAAATAAAACATGTCATATATCGAATATCTGTCAGTAAATAAACTTATTAAATATCTATTATTATCCAGGTACTGCACTAAATATTGGGGATACAAATAGAAACAGATAATTCTTGTCTTTAAGATGCATATACTCTAATGGGAGGAAAATACAAAAGGAAAGCAAAAAGGAGTAGTTGAGGGGAAATGCAGGAATGGGACATGATGCAAAATTCAAAGGAATGAGATTACAGCCAAGTAAGAAATGAAGAGCTGTCTGGCCTAGTTGCCCTCCTTCAATGAATATTTGGGATATGTATATATCCATACTCTTTCATCCCTATCCCTATACCCTATCATCTCTTCACCTCTCCTCTCCTCTCCTCTCCTCTCCTCTCCCTTTCCCTCCCCTCTTCTCTTCTTTCTCCCTCTATTTTAATCTCTATCATCATTATCTATATTTTGATCATATCTATCTATTTATAAGATATTATCTATCCATTCATCCATCTGTCCATCCATCTTATTTACCTATCTACCTACCTAGCTTGCTATCTATCTATCATCTAATTTATCTCTCTCTCTTTCTCTATTGTCTATCTATCTAATCTATCTTTCATCTGTCTTTGTCTTATCATTTAGACCGTCCCAAGCCTCTGAAGTAAATGAAAGCTCTGAGTCAGCCAACTTTGTAAGAATCTTATTCCTTGTCATTTGGATGTGATGAGCCCCAACATTAAAGCCCCCAAGTTCTTTATTTTTTAATTCTCTAGAGAAAAACACAATAGTGTCAATGTTTAGTAATACCATATTGTGGACCTTTATTTATTTATTTGTTTGTTTATTTACTTATTAATTTATTTATTTATGGTTCAGATTCAATCCAATCATCTCCTCATGGCTGAAACATGCTGCTTCATTAGCCAAAACCAAAGGGAATGGGGCTGTTAATACCCAACAATCTAACCTTTACTATTATGTCCTGGATTTTGTGTAGAATATGTCTCATTGTTCATGTGTCATCTGTGGCTTTATCACCACCTCCTGGTCCCATCAATTTCTTCCAGGTTCTGAATTGGTTTAGATACTTATACCTCACTGTTCAATGTCAAATAGATCAAGAAAATCAAGAAAATATAATTGTTTCCTTTTAAAGAAAGAAATAATTGGCAACACATATAACATTAATAATAGTATTATATAGCACTTTACGGTTTGCAAAATCCTTTACATATATGATCTCATTAGAGCCTCATAATCATCCTCTGACATAAACGTTATGATCATTCCTAATTTAAAAGTTATGAAATTGAGATTCAAAAGGCTAATGACTTGGCCAGAGGCACACAGCTATAAGGAGCCTGTCAGTCCTTCCTCACTCCAATTCCTTCCCTAAGATACCCATATGTTGAATCACAGCAAGTTTATATCTCTTTTCATTCTTATCTATGTCTCAAACTGTAATTAAAGAGAGAAAACCAGGAAGTTCATTTTCTCAGTGTAACACTGGTATCAAAATAGGTCAGGAGCAAAAATATGAAAAGTTCAGCTATGCCCCTTTTCCTCGTCTTTCTTCAGCTTCCCTCTTTGTCCACCTAAAAAGTTTCTAATATTTGAAACACTGGCAAAGCTCAAGAAATTTCTAAGTAACTTATTTTTACCTTGAAAATGAAGCCTCTTTGTGTTTCCAGATTGGGAAATATGATTCTGTACTTGGCTTTATCTCCATCAATCTTCTAGACTAGTGGGACTTGTAACTATACCTCACACTTAGTGAAATCCCAAGGAAATAGACTAGCTAAAATATGATTGACTGACTGACTTTTTCTGGGTAGAATAATCAATAAATCAAACTCATGGGGCGTCTGTTAGCAAAGTACTGCATTTGGTCAAAATCTATCACCTCTTTCAGAAGTTATCATATTGGACAAGCAGATAATAGTGAAATGGCAAGGAGGTGAGTTAAAAAATAAGTCTGTGTGTGTCTATCTCTCTTTCTAGCTCTCTCTATATGTGTCTCTGTCTCTGTCTTTGTCTCTCTCCAGTCCTTTTTTATTTTCACTTCTTATATACCAAGTTGATTAATTTACTTACTCAACAAGTATTTATGTAATACCAATGATGTACGATATGTCCACAATCATTTATTACATGTATACTATAAGCCAGGTACTGTGCTATGCTCAGTGCTAAGGATATTAAAAAAATAAAAGAAAAGCAAAAACTTTCCTTGCCTTCCACTAGCTTAAAATATATAGTATTTTTAAAGGAGATGTTAATTGAGCAGGCATCTATATCCGGTTAATTTTAATAAGCAATATGGAATAGTGTAGAGGGCACTAGATTTAGAATCCCAGGGCATGGGTAATGCCATCTCTGATTCTTCCTACCTGTACTATCTTACAGAAGTTATTTCGCCATTCTGGGCCTGATCCATAGATTTCCTAGTATTTGGCATGATCACATGCTTATTTCTCCATTGGCTACAATGAATTGGCAATTGTACTGTACTGTAGCACAACTATACTACATATTCCTTGGGGTTTACTTGAGTCCCTTTATTTTCTTTGTTAAAATATATCCAGTACTTCAATAAACATTAATTACTTCCACTAACAAATAGCATATTGGCACAAACATTTAACATACATAGAAGGGAGAAATGGGAGTGATCAGGAATGGACACTATAGGAACATATTTCAACAATGACATTCCAGAAGAATGCAGGACCTCACATATTATCTTGTCTAACATGTACCTAAGAGTCCTACCCATGTCATACCCCTAAAATTGGCATTCAGCTGCTGTTTAAAGACGTCCAGCGAAGGGGAATCTATTACCTTCCAAAGCAGCCCATCTCACTTGGAATAGCTGCAGTTGTTAGGAAATTCTTCCTTATATCTACCCTAAATCTGAACCTCTACAGCATCTAGCCATTCCTCCTTTGCAGAAATAGTTTCATTTATCTCTTAGTATCTTCCATGTCTATCACATACATGGTAGTCACTTAATAAGTGGATTGTGATTGATTGTAGGCAAATGGAATATGCCTAATCCTTCTTCCATGTGACATCCTTTACAATCCTTGAAGATACTTATCCTATCTCTCTTATTCTTTTTCCATCAATGTGCTTCCTATGGAATGGTCACAAGTGCTTTCAGCACCCCATTTTCCTCAGTTTTCTCATCTGTAAATTGCAAGGGATGGATAAGATAATTTCTAAAATACCTACAAGTGGTAAATTCAGTGGAATAGCTTACATTTCTTAATTTAGTGCTCCAGTATTTTGTTTTAAATATGTAAGATTCAAGCTTTATGGATTTCCATTTCAGAACTCTGTAGCTTGATTTGGGAATAAAAGAAATATCTGAGAGCAGGCCAAGAAACTCCTTTGGGAAGTATACTTGAGTGTGTTTGGGAATGATATAAAGAAGGTAGATTGAGTGTTTCTAGCTATCAATAAAGAGTAAATCAATAACTTTTGAGCTAAAGCAGGGACAAACAAGGATGCTACATTAGTCAATCCTTTGTAATTACTTCGACAGATGGGGAATGGAGCAAGGTGCTATGTTAGATTGCAGACAAGGACTAACTGAAGATAATTGAGGCTCAGACTAGCTACTCTACATGAGCAGTTTAACTATAATGAAGTCAGCCCCTGGTCTCATGTAAATAGATTCCATGCCCACAAACTCAACCACAAAGATGATTTTTCTATGAAAAAAATTGTTCATATTTAAATGCCAGAAATGGTTAACTTGGTAAAGTATTGAGGAAAGGTGCACAGTTCAGATATTAGAAGTTCAAATACTGTAATGATTCAAAGATTTTTTATTTCCTCACTCTGGGTACCTTCTTCCCCAGTGAGCATACCAAGTCCTCAGTGATTTAGGATGTGGGCCTTCCCAACTTGCCTTACTAGGAAGATTCATCACTCAGGAGCTAAATAGAGTGATGGATATTCCCAAACTTAGCTAGGCTATTCCTTAGATGGCCACTTTATAGCCCATTGGCCAATCCACACTTGAAGCTCTGTTGGCTTTGGGGTGAGAGCCACTGAGTTTGAATCTTATCATTGGTAATTACTACTGCTGTTATCTTAAGGAAATTACTTAGCCTCACCGGGTCTCAGGTTTTTTCATCTGTAAAGTGAAGAGGTTGAACTAGGTGACCTTTAAAGTTCATTCCAACTCTTGGCCTAAGATCCCAGAAGCTGTGGGCACTTTGCTTCGTGCTATGAGCACAAGCCTTCAGGAAGCCAAGGTCTCCTCAAAGAGCCACCAAATGGGGAAGATAGAAGGAAAACTTCTCATCTACTCCAAGAAACAACAACAGCAGTGATATGTTGTCCATATTAGTGTACTCCTAGTGAGATTAGGTGTCCAGAAATTATGGAATATCATAATGTCTAAGAAATCCAAATTACATACCGGCTTTCATGGGATTTCTAACTAGTAGGCACTTCTGAAATTATCTTGCTTTAATCCTTCTTCCATGTGACATCCATTCAAGTGCTTGAAGATAATGATCACATGACCCCTAAGTCTTCTTCAATGATCCTGGCATGGCATGGTCTCCAGTATTTTCATTATTCTATTCATCTCACTTTTCTCATCTGTAAAGTGAAGGGAAAGAGAGAAAGAGAGAGAGAGAGAGAGAGAGAGAGAGAGAGAGAGAGAGAGAGAGAGAGAGAGAGAGAGAGAGAGAGGAGAGAGAAAGACAGGCAGAGACAGAAAGACAGAAAAAGAAACTTTTTATATCATATTTGCCATTCATTACTACTTTGCCTCTACCAGTGTATGAAAAGACTAAATTTTACATTTAAATATATGTGTGTGTTTAATATATTTTTGGTAATGTCCAGCACTTATGTCTCTCCCTGTGTTTGGAAATACATTTTACAAATAGAATGCATGAGCTCAGGTAAACAGTGAGGAACTGGAGCCGTACTCATGGTGCCAAGAGCACCAAGGGCAGGTTACTTATGTGCATTGTAGCAAATTAAGGAGTGGTGATCTGCCCACACCAAATACCCTGGCAGCTGTCCAGAGTCTACTGTGTTCACCACAACCTTATTGGAGGGGGGAATTGTTTTCTTACCTGACCTGCTGATTTTCTATGAAAAGCTTATAGCACATTTCAATGATCCAGTGATTTTCCTGAATTGAGAGAAATTGAGATGTGATTTCAGTCTGCTTATTTTCCCTCAACAGGATGATTTTTATTGTATATATTCCACAAGTAAAAGGACATTCCCCAATTTATTTATCAGATTATTCCAATCAGCATTTCCTAATGTGAAGTTATAGAGTAGATGAAACTGAAGAGAAGCAAAGAAGTGTGGCCCAATGGAAAGGAAAGAAGGAAGGGAGGGAAGGAGGAAGGAAGGAAGGAAGGAAGGAAGGAAGGAAGGAAGGAAGGAAGGAAGGAAGGAAAGAAACAAATAAACAAACAAATAAGTGTCTATTAAGCACTTACTATGTGCCAGGTGGGGAGCTACATGGTACAGTGGATAGAGTGCTGGCCCTGAAGTTTTGAGGATCTGAGTTCAAATCTCACCTCAGACACTTACTAGATGCGTGACTCTGGTCAAATCACTTAACCCCAATTGCCTTAAACATCTGAGGTCATCTCCAGTTTTCCTGATATATATCTTATGACTGGGCCCAGATGGCTTGGGAGAAGAGAGTGAGGTTATTGACCCTGCACAGACCTCCCTCACTTAAATCCAATTCATTTAAAGTAATGACATCACCCTGATGTCACTGACCTCTTCAAGAATGAAGGACAAACAGCAACAAAAAAAAAAAACAACAAATGTACCAGGCACTATGGAAACACTGGGAATACAAATATAGACCAAAAGAAAGATATCTTGCTCTCAGGGAGCTTATATTCCAAAAAGGGAAAACAGTGCACAAAAGGGAGTTGGCTGAGGGGACCCGGCTTTGAAGTCCCAAAAGAAAGTCAGGAACAGAGCCTTGCTTTCTTCACTACAAAATGGGAATGAAAATATCACCTATTTCCCATGGGTGATTGTGAGGATCAAACAAGATAATATTTGGAAAACACTTTGCAAATGTTAAAATGCGGTATAAATTCTAGCTATTAAAAATATGTTGAGCAAACAATATATATGTATGTGTATAAGTATATATACATATAGGTATATATCCGCATACACATATATACATATTCATATATATATATAAGTATGCATGCATACAAAGTACATACACTTATCTGTATCTATATCATCTATATCTATATGCATATCTATATCACTGACTTCCTTTGACCCCATTGCCTGAAGATCAGATCTGTTAAATTTCACCCCTCACCCTCTGGTAGCCTTAAAGAGGTTTTGTGATAGCTAGGATCTATGCCAATGACTCTAGTCTCTCCTAACAATAGAATATTCACCTCAAAGATATCATCACAAATATACAAAATTACTCTCAAACTTGTGGGGTTTAATCTCCTCTCCTCATACAACCTCAGTCTCTTGGGAGGGAGAATGGATTAGGCCCATTGCTTGGCTCATTTGCTATAGAGCACAGTCTGAAATTCCAAGTCCAAGACCACTTTCAGGTACAAGTCCCAAGTGCTCTGACGTCCCTATGTTTCCCTGCTTTCTGCAACATCCCATCTAGAATCCTGGCTCCAAAGTCCATCTTCCATTCTTAGGTGATCTAGGAATGCTTCAAGCTCCCTGCCTCCCACCTTCTCTTCCTCTCTCTCTCTCTCTCTCTCTCTCTCTCTCTCTCTCTCTCTCTCTCTCTCACACATACACACACACACACACACTCATTCACTCACTCATTAATTTATATATTTTATGCACATATGTACCAATAACCTATATTGAAAGGCTTCAAAAAACCAGAAATTTAGAAAGGATAAGATTAAGATAATATAGTATTTGATCCAAAAATCAGTAGGAATCCACAGGAGTTGAGTGAACAGAGGAGTGATGTGTTTGCACCTGTACTTTAGATAAAGCACTTTGCTAACTGAAGGGTAGATAGATTAGTGAGCAGAGAGTTTTGAGGAAAGGAAAGTGGTTGGAATGTTATTGAAACAATCAATGTAAGAAGTGTTGGGTCCTTCAACACAGGAGGTGGCTGGACTGTGTGCGTGGAAAGAAGGGACCAGAAATGAAAACTTTGGTGGTAAAAGCAACAAAATTTGCAACTGATTAGAGATGTGGGGTAAAGGAAGGTAGAAGATGGACTAGCATATGGGAGGTCCTAGGCAACTGGAAAGATGGTGGTACCTTCTATAATATAGGGAAAGTTGGAGAGAGGGATGGGCATGGGGAAAATTATATATTAGCAATGGTGGTGGTGGTGGTGATTATGTTGATGTTTAATTGGCATTGAATAGCAGAGTTTGTAGAGGTTTGCCCATGCTGTAATTAAATCCTACTTCTGTTATTTACCACATGTGTGAACTTGGGAAAGTAAAAAACCTCTCTAGGCCTCAGTTTCCTCAAATGCAAAATGAGATGACAGTGAAAATCTCTTCTATCTATAAATCTATGATCTTTTTTTTTTTTTAGGGTCTCTTCTAGTTCTAGAGTTTTAGCCTTTTGAACTTAAATTCAATAAACAATTATTACAAGGTCCTACTCAGTATCTATTGGTTTAAGCAATATGTTAGATTTTGGAAATACAAGAATAAGAAATTACTCTGACCATCCCCTGAAGATATTAACATTGTATGCATGTTTTATTTTTTATTTATTTTATTTTTAACTTATGGAATGAAATAAGCATTTCCATAACAGAACAAAATTAGCTTTATCTGGCAATTAGATGGCTAATTATCCAGATTCTTTGCCAATTTGAAGAATCTTTGAATAAAGGCTAGTCCTACCTGAAATGGTAACAAGTTGAGTCAAATTCTGTATTCCTTTGGTGAAAAATCCCTTGATTTGAAGTGAAAGAATGTGAATTCAAATCTCACCTCTAATATTTAACTTTGTGACCATGAAAAAGGTGATTTTCTCTGAACCTCAATTTCCCTCAATGTAAAAATGTGGGAATGGACTAGATTTACAACAAAGGTCCGACTTTAGAGCCTCTTATTCCATGAAGTCTGGAATATGGAGCCTGGCTTTGGCTTTTTATGTGCCTTGAGTCTTAATTCCCATCCTTATTCTAGTAAGTCTGCTGTAGGTTTCTGTTGTTTACTAAGTTCTCTGTGAGAAGTGGAAAACCTACTGCTTGGAAGTAATAATATCCTCTGTGTGTGCCTGAAAGTGCCTTCAGTGGAGGAGCAGAAATACAATGCATTATTACTCTACCAGATGTTTTCACATCTGCTAGGGCATATCAGAGAGGGAGTTCTTTTGTGCCTCTTCTCTTCCCATTCTAAAACAAATCTTTATATTTTCTTTATCTATTTTTTCATGGCATTGGCAAATATACCTACACAAGCAGTCTAAAGCTGTATTGAAATATGTATTTTTAATAAAAGCAAATAACTTGTTTGGAATTTGTTTAATATTATACATACAGACACACACATATATAAATATAAATCTTATATTATAAATAATCAGATAGCTTGATAGATGAAGAGTAATAGAATTTTCTTCCTTCTCCTTAAAACATGGCTCTCCAAGTTATATTTCAGATATCTATACCTGTTTGTCATCCTGGCACCTCAAACTCAATAAGTTTAAAACTCAGTTTTTTATGCCTACCCCCCAACAAATCAGGTCCTTTATTTTAACTTATCTGATTCTGCTAATGGCACCACCAAACTTCCCCAAATCTGTAACTTTGTCATGATCTTTAACTCTTCTTCCTTCTCTCTAACCCTCTACCTCTCATCAGGTGCCAAGTTCTGTGATTCCACTTCTGGAATATAATATATCTATGTCTGCTCCATCCTTTCTGCTTCCACTTTAACTTTCCTAACTGAAACTCTCATCTCTCCTTGCCTTTTGTTTTAATAATCTCCCAGTGGGTTTCCTGCCTCCATTCTATTCCCTTTCTAAGCCATCTTTCAGATAATTGCCCAGATGATCTTACTACATTGCATTAATCTCTCAATCCCTATTTTTGATAGCTTTTCACTGCCATTTTTTCTTTGAAAAATCATTTATTTTACATATTCTTTTCTTTTTCAATTTTGTTACAAATTCTCTCCCTCTTTCTTACCACTGCCTAATCCACTGAAAAGGCAAGCAAAATTATATTAGTTATACATGTGAAATTATACAAAACTTATTTTCATATTATCTATATTGCAAAAAACCCAAGAAACTTATACTTCAATTTCCATTCAGTTAATTAGTTCTCTCTCAAGGTAGATAGCATTTTTTCATCATTACTCCTTTGGAATTTTCTTAGGCCATTTCATCGATCAAAGTAGCTAAATATTTCACAATTGATAATTATCACAACATCGATGCTACTGTGCATAGTGATTTCTGGTTTTTCTCATTTACTTTGCATCAGTTCACTTAGGTCTTTTCATTTTTTTCTGAAACCACTCTCCTCATATCTTATAGAACAATACTACTTCATCACAATGATATGCCACAACTTATTTAGTCATTACCCAATTGGTAATGATCTCTTTGATTTCCTATTCTTTGCTACCACAAAAAAATAGTAGCTACAAATATCTTGTACTTAGAGGTTTCTTTCCTTTATCTTTTTTGTTTTGTTTTGTTTTGTTTGTTTGTTTGTTTTGCAGGGCAATGAGGGTTAAGTGACTTGCCCAGGGTCACACAGCTGGTAAGTGTCAAGTGTCTGAGGCCGGATTTGAACTCAGATCTTCCTGAATCCAAGGCCAGTGCTCTATCCACTGCCCCACCTAGCTTCCCCCCTTTCCTTTATCTTTGATCTCTTTGGGATATGGACCTAATGGTGGTATTGCTGAATCAAAGGGCACACCACACAGCTTTATAATCCTTTGGACGTGGTTCCAAATTGTTCTCCAGAATGCTTGTACTAGCTCATAACTCCACCAATAGTTTATTAGTCTATCAGTTTTCCTTAACTTATCCAATATGTGTCATTTCTGAGAGGTGTCAGAAATAGAAATAGTAATAGTCATTCACCTCCTTGTCCTTTCTTTATTAGGAAATAACTTCCTTGAGGGAAAGAACTCTGGCAGAAGAAATTCCAAATGTATAAATCGAAATGAACTGAGTCATTCTCTCACCCCATTTAACTTAATTTGATTTACTTTGGCCTGAATACATATATCATGTGAGAGTTGAACCAACTTATCAAACACATTTAACAAATACATACCCAGTCATACCTGGTGTTGTTTTTTTTTTTTAATTTTTATAAAATAGCAAGCTAGTTGAGAGCCTGGGCAACCTGGCATCTGATAACATACCAGAGGAAGCTGTCTAGCCAAGCCCCCGAGTCAGAATTGCTTAGAGGAATAGGAGGGAAAGACTTTTTTTTTTCTTTTCTCTTGAACAGTATAACTGGTGAAATTTGGAAGCTCAGATAATATAGTCTTTTATCTCTTTTACTTTGCCAAACATTTGAATGCCTAGATTCTGAGCTAGCTTGCTTTTAAAAAAAAAAACCAGAAAACACATACCGCATGATAGACCTACATTAATTTAATACCTTGGATTTCCCTTTTTTTGGGTGGGTGGAATGAGGGTGAAGTGACTTGCCTAGGGTCACACAGCTAGTAAGTGTCAAGTGTCTGAGGCTGCCTTTGAACTCAAGTCCTCCTGAATCCAGGGCCTGTGCTTTATCCACTGTGCCACCTAGCTGCCCCCAATGCCTTTGATTTACTGATTAATTATAGTTCATTTCACTTTGTAAAATTAGATTTAGTGAGTTACTCTAAATTGGTAAGAGTATTGATGTCTTCTCTCTTCCCCCACTCATACACACATAATAGGCACTTTTTCAATATTTATTGAATTCACAGGCCCAAGAAATGGCCCAAAACACATAATCAAAATTATATGTGATCAACAAAGAAGCCAGATCTATAGGGAACTGAACGTTAGGGAGGGATAACTAATTAATAATCCAAATGTTTTCATGTTGTCTGTAACATACTCATAAGAGAAAAAGAATCCCTATAGACCACTGGGTTGATCAACCATGACAAATTTAAAAGAAGAAAGAGAGGAATTTCTCAGCATAACAAGGCATTGATGGAGAGTTTATTTTGATGTTGTTCAGTTGTTTCAGTTTTATTTGATTCTTTAAGACCCCATTTGGAGTTTTCTTGGTGAAAGATCCTGGAGTGGTTTGCTATTTCCTTCTCCAGTTCATTTTACAGATGAGAAACTGAGCCAAAAAGGGTTAGCTGACTTGCCCAGGTTCACATAGCTAGTAAATGTTGTAGGTCAGATTTGAACTCAAGAAGATATCTTCAGGGGCAGCTAAGTGGTGTAGTTTATAAAGCACTGGCCCTGGATTCAGGAGGACCTGAGTTCAAATCCGACCTCAGACATTTGACACGTACTAGCTGTGTGACCTTGGGCAAGTCACTTAACCCTCATTACCCCTCACAAAAAAAAAAAAAAGAAGAGGTTATCTTCTTGAATTCAGGCCCAATGTCTCTCTACCATGTCTAGCTGTTTATCTATCTTGCTTTCTTGCTAAATACCTTGCTATGTGCAACACACTAGTCTAAGTGCTTTATAATCATCACATCTTTTGATTCTCAAAACAACCCTCATTTTACAGATCAAGAAACAGAGACAAACAGAAGTTAAATTACTCACCTAGGGTCACATAGCTAGTAAGTGTCAGAAAACAGATTTGAACTCAGGTATTTCTGACTCCAGTCTCCACATTCAATCCATAGTGCCACCTAGGTGGACTCAAAATCCATTGCACTTTAGAAAACTTCATGTAGTGATTGTACCCAGTCATTGGCAACTTATATCAATAAAGAAACATAGAATGTCATTAATCCCCTCTTCATTATCACCTACCCATGCTCACTAAAACTTTGCTTCAAGATTTGTGAGAGGCAAGACTCTTTTTTTTTGTGTGAGGCAATTGGGGTTAAGTGACTTGCCCAGGGTCACACAGCTAGTAAGTGTCAAATGTCTGAGGCCAAATTTGAACTCAGGTACTCCTGACTCCAGGGCCAGTGCTCTATCTACTGTGCCCCCTAGCCGCCCCCAAGAGGCAAGACTCTTACTCCTAAAAACAGTACACTTTCACTCTTGGACAATTTTAATCATAAAGGACATTTTTGCTGCTAGTTCTGCCATTTGGGGTAAAGCAGAACAAGTTTCATCCTTTTTCCTAAAAAAAAAAAAAAGAAAAAAAAAAGTCTTTTGAATACACACAGGCTGCTATCATTTCCCCCTAAGTCTTTTCTTTTATAACCTGAATGTTATCCATTTCTAATGGAAGATATAAAATAAATCCGCATAAATCTTCAGCATTTCTATATATTATCAATCAAACTCAACAGGATGAACAAGAAAAAGAAATTCAGTTCAAAGTCCTGAAACTAAAAAATAATTTGTAGTATAGATATGAAGGTGTATCTCAGAACTATAGGAATCTGATTACAAAACACTCTTCAGAAAGAAAGAATAAAATAATTAGAGAAACATGAAGTGTTCATGGATAGGTTGAGTCAATATAATAAAAATGGCAATACTACCTAAATTAATATATTTATTCAGTGCTCTTCCAAAAGAAATATTTTTTTAAAAAAACCTAGACAAATTGAAATGGAAGAACAAAAAATCAAGAATCTCAAGGGTAAAAATATGGGGTTGGAGGGGGAAGGAATTTATGGAAGTACCAGATCTCAAACTGAATTGCAAAGAGTAAGCATAAAAGCTATTTGATACTGGAAAGAGAGACACAGAAAAAAAGACAGAGACACAGAGATAGAAACATCAAAAAAGACAGAAACAAAGGTAGAAACATAAAGAGACAGACAGAGAGAAATCATCTTCCTCTCATAGGGCACTATAACTTTTAGTGTACTCAAAATTCCATTAGTTCCATTAGCTGCTACATAATATTGTTGTCTTATATGGAGCTTGCAGTCCGTTAAAGCCCAATGATCTTTTCTAGATACTTTATTTATTTGTTTGTTTGTTTGTTTATTTTATTTTGTTTTATATTTTGCGTGGGCAATGAGGGTTAAGTGACTTCCCAGGGTCACACAGCTAGTAAGTGTCAAGAGTCTGAGGCCAAATTTGAACTCAGGTCCTCCTGAATTCAGGACCAGGGCTTTATCCACCATGCCACCTAGCTTTCCCCTCTAGACACTTTTGAAATCAAAATGGTCTAAGTAAAAAACTGATATTAGGTATCCAGATCCTATTCATTGCCAGTATATCCTACTGAAAATAGTGAATGAACCACAAATCTCATCTGACCCCATGGTAGTTTAATGCCTAAATAAGAGGAATTTCCTATTTCTTTTTTTCACTCACCTGAGATAGCTAGAAGGAAGTGAATAGGGGCAGCTAGGTGGCACAATGGATAAAGCACTGGCCCTGGAGTCAGGAGTACCTGCGTTCAAATCCAGCCTCAGACACTTAACACTTACTAGCTGTGTGACCCTGGGCAAGTCACTTAACCTCAATTGCCTCACTAAAAAAAAAGAAGGAAGTGAATACTCTTATATGGACAAATCTACTATTTTATAAGTAAATCAACTATAATGGGAAAAATATTAACATCTACTCTGCCCCCTTGAGAGGAAGAACAAATGGAATTAGGGATATGAAAGCAGTTTATAAAGTATGATTTTGTAATATGTTCATAGAAATTCCTCATTGCACCCAAACTTGGTTTTGGGGTCCAGTGTTCTTTACCAGTCTGGAAACTCCACATTGGTCTGTGGAGGAATTCCACACTGATTTTATTCATTCATTTACTCACTCACTCATTTAGTAAGCATTTATTGTATTGCTATTAACTTTAGAGAACAGGACCCAGGATCCCACATAATCATTTCACTCAATGAAGACAACTGTCTAATTCTGGCTTACTTGCTTTTAAGAATGGTAAAGTCTTGAAATTAAAATGTGGCCTGACACATTGATGTAGTACTAGCTTTGCGACTCTGGTCCCATTACTTAAACTTCTCTCAGCCTTAGTTCTTCATCTCTAAAATGGGAATCACAATAGCTTTATCTTTCAAGGTTGTTGTGAGGATCAATAATATAATATTTGTAAATAACCATATGAATTTTAAGGTACCACATAACTGCTAATCCTACTTATGATGATAATATTTATATTTACTATAATAATAGGTATTATTCATTTTATAATAATAATAATAAGTAGTGGTGGTAGTGGTGGTGATAATAGTAAGTGCTTACACCACTTGGAATAGTAGTAACTGGAAAGTTACTAGAAACTAACTTAGATGTTTCTTCAGAGTTATCTGGTGCAGTATCTTCATTTTACAAAGGACAAAATAGAATTCCACAAAGGTAAATTGACTTGGCCATCCAGGTTGGGCATGGCAGAATCAGGATTCAAATCCACATTCCTTGTCTATAGATCCAGCATCTTTCCCTTAAAAAAAAAAACACACACACTCTCTTTCTACCTTTCCTTTACCTATTAAAGTACCCCGTTTCCTTTCAGCAATTTCTGATCTACTCTTTCGACATCAATTTCAACTTTGAAAATTTGTTCCCTTGCAGAGACAACAGAAGGAAAATAAAGGTTCAATAATTGTTCATTATTAATATCATCCATTATCATTTCATCTGCCCTTCTCCTTTCCCCCATCCTATTCCTTCTTTAACCCCTTTTAGCCTTCAGTATAGTTTAAAACAAAATGAAACAAAATATACAAACAAAAATCCTTTGTTTACCATAAGGATTCTTTATTAGCTTCTACTCATTCTCTGTCCTAAGGCCCTGTTCCAGGACTGTTGTGTTCTTTTGCATTCATTTTGTTTCTTGTCCTTGCTTACGCCTTTTAGACCTGTCTCTTAAAAATAGAAGTTTGTCAGTGAGTTCTGTGTGCATCTACTTTAATCTCTTTAGACAATTTCTTTCAGTTGAGCCTCGGTGGCCAGAGATGAAGAACTGACAGGGAACGCTAGAGATCAAAGATCTCCATTCACATACTAGTACTTAGGCAGAGTATCTTTGTAGGAGCAAAATATCTTTCGTTAATTTTTTTTTTTTTTGCTCTTTCCCTTTCCCTATCTACTTTCCATCGTTTCATGGGGAATAGGATTGATTCCTGAAGTGGAAAACTAGAGTCACTCTTCTAATCCCTATTGTATTAACCTAATTAACTCCCTCTCCTTCCACTTAATTTTTCCAAAAGACATATTCAGAAAGAAGAATATCTTTAAGCTTATAAAGATATTTCTTCTTGCTGTATCCTAATAAGAAAATTATTTAGTAAATTAGGGATTAAAAGAGATTCCCCTGGGGTGGCTAGGTGGCGCAGAGGATAGAGCACTGGCCCTGGAGTCAGGAGTACCTGAGTTCAAATCCAGCCTCAGATACTTAACACTTATTAGCTGTGTGACCCTGGGCAAGTCACTTAACCCCAATTGCCTCACTAAAAAAAAAAAAAAAAAAGAGATTCCCCAACTAGAAAATGTCACCAAAACTCCATCACCTTAGCATGAACAGTCTAGAAATGTAAGTTTTTATTAATGGAACAAGAGGATCAAGTGATTTTTAAGAGTACTGTGAAATTTGCTCAACTCTACCCAGGGGTCTCCTGTCCATCTTCTAGCTCCCAAATTCAAAAGTGTATTGGGGAAAAGTTCTTAATATGGTAATGGAAAACTGGCTTTGTGTCATTTGTCCAAGTCAACTCTCTGAGTTTAAGTTTCTACATTTGTGGAATGAAGGAATTGGATTAGATTCTCCCAAAGGAGAATCTTTCAGTTCTTAATCCTAAATCCAGCCTGCTTTTCCTACCCTTCTACTTTTAAACTGAATTAGTGATTCAGTCAGGGTTAGACAGATCCAGAGGGGAGGATAAATGGGGAACAGGATCTTGGAATTATGTGGGGTCTCCTAGGGATGCCTGTTTATATGGGTTTTGTTAATTAAGGTTCCCATGCTGTTACCTTGAGATTTGAAATCACCACAGTTGTAAATTAAAAGTGACATGCTGCAGAAAAAATTGACTTGGTAAATGGATTAATGTCAATTTTGTTTGGTAAGACACATCTATATACATTATAAAATCACTTCATGTAAATTGTGTTTCTGAGAAATTCACCAAAAAAGTTATGAAACAACATAGATACTTGGCCTATATTCCTTCCTTTACTTCCTATTAGGAGTTACATTAAAACTGAGAAATCACAATAAGTCTCAGGGCTTTTTTTATTTGGGGGGTGGGTGGGCTTGGGAGAGTGAGATATGAATCTAAATGTATGAAGAAAAGAAAATGATAGTCAATCAACACACTTTTTTGGAATACCTATTGTGTGCCAAGCACTATGCTAGGTATTGTGGGTATAAAGACAAAATTGAAATAGTCCCTATCCTCAAGGTGCTTATATTCCACCTGGGATGATATAACAGAGACAGACAAACAGATAGATAGATAGATAGATAGATACATACATACATACATACATAGGCAGAGATAGAGATATGTTTAGGTATACATGTATATATATACATACACACACTAACAGGGAAGAGAATCAGCAGTTATGAGATGGTACCCTGAGCTTACCTATTCTGTGAGGTGGGGATGAGGAGGAAGAATCTTTCATGTCCATGTAAAACCTATTAGAATGGTCAGTGGATAGTTGTCAATATAGAACTAGAATTAATAAGGGAAACTAAGGCTAGATATGTAGGTTTGGGGCAGCTAAGTGGTGGAGTGGATAAACAATGGGCCCTGGATTCAGGAGGACCTAAGTTCAAATCTGGCCTCAGACAATTAACACTTATTTACTGTGTGACCCTGGGCAAGTCACTTAACCCTCATTGCCCCACCAAAAAACCAAAACCAAAATGTAGTTTTCATAGATATATAGGTTTGAGGATTTCTGGATGTTCTTGAATGTTTCAGAAATTTGTGGTAGCAATGAGCTCATCAAAAGAGGATATATGGAAAAGAGATATATGAGAAGAGGGCCCTTGGTCACTCCTCCCCACCTTGAGAAAGTCTTAGGAGATGGACAATAATACAGAAGGAGAGAAGGAAGTGACAGATTAATAGAAGAAACCGAAGAAATATGGAAACCAAGGGGAAAGGAGAGTGTTAGAATGGAGGAAGTAGTCAACATTGCAAAAAAAAAAATGAACAGAAACAAAACAAAACTACTTGGATAGCTCAAAGTAGGCTTTGAACTGAAGAAAGTTTGTTGTACTTCTCCTTTAAGAGATCATTGCCAACATTGAAAATTGAGATTTTAGTTGATGGGTGTGGTTGGGTGGTGAATTACATTGTTCTTCATTTTTTGAAGAAGACAAATGACATCATGATGTTGGGCTCAGGGTACAGTGTGTTCAGCTGGGGCTGATTATAAGGGCTACAGAAAAGATTAGGAAATAAGGGAGTAAAGGCAGGATGTACTGAAAATTCTAGGAGTTTGGCAATGAATGGAAAACCAGATACTGTATATATTAATGACAACAAGGGATGACAAGTTCAAGGTTTTCTGTTTTTATCTGGTTTTTTTTTTCCCATGGGATAGGTCTGAATATTTTAAAATTTTGTATCAGTATATTTTGCTTTTACATCACTTACATTTCCAATTAATCCTTCCATCTCCCAAGGAGATATCCCTTATAAAAATTGGAATTTAAAATAAAGAAGAAAAATTATGTATAAATGAATCAACACATTGAAAAATGCTGAACACCTCTGGAAAAAAGGGAATAATAGGCTTTCTCATACTTGGTTGTTATAATTTCTAGCTTTCATTTAAACTTATTTTGTTAATCTTTCAATTTACATTGATGTAGTTCTACTTATTTCACTTCCTTTTTTTCATGTCTATCCATTCTTTTTTTGTAGTCAGCATATTCATTATTTCTTATACCACAAGAACATTTTGTTACATTTATGTAGCCAAGCTTCATTTAGCAATTCTTGAGTTGATGGATAATTATTTTGTATCCAGTTTTGTTCTGTCACACACGCAAAAAAAGTGCTGCTATAAATATCTTGGAACACACAGCCTTTCTTTTAGTGATCTGCTTGGAGTATATGACTGGACATGGAAATTTGTGGTCAAAAGGTATGGGCATTTAATTACCTTTTTTGCACAATTCTAAATTGCTATGGAATGTTTGAACCAATTCATACCTCTAGTAGCAATATGTTAGCTTGCCTATCATTCTTTAGCCCCTTCACCACTGACCATTCTTCTTTTGGTCATTTTTGCCAATTTTTTGAATTAGAGATAAAATGAAGGTTGCCTTGATTCAAATTTCTATCATTAGCAATATGGAATTTTTTCAAACAGTTGTTAATATTTTACAATTATTCTTTTAAGAATCTTTTTTCCTTCTATTTTGACCTCTTTACTATTGAGCTTTTCTTTTTTTTTTTTTAATATGTACATTTTCTTGTAGTAGTTGGATATTAGACCTTCTTTGGGAATTTCCCCAAAATTGACCACTTCCCTTTTTGTCATAGTTATCTTAATTTTATTTGTGTAGTATGTACATTTTATGCAATTGAGGTGTTCTATTTTAACTTATCTCTTTATGGTGCAGTAGTTTGATCACTGGGCTTGGAACAAGGAAGACTCATCTTCATGAGTTCAAATCTGTCCTCATATAATTACTAGCTATGTGACCCTAGGCAAGTCACTTAACCCTGTTTTCCTCGGTTTCTCATTTGTAAAATGATCTGGAGAAGGAAATGGGAAACCACTCTCATGTCTTTGCCAGGAAAACCCCAAAATGGCATCATGAAGAGTTGAGAACCACTGAAACAACTCAATAGGGATCTTTTTTTTTTATTCATGGCTAGCCTTATCTGTGAAATGATTATGTTTTCTTTTTTTTTTAAATCATTTGGCTTCTAATTTGAAAAAAAAATATTGTTATATACATTATGAGTGATGATCTAAACTTAATTTCTGCCAGGCTAGTTTTCAATTTTCCCAAGATTTTCTTTTATCAGACAGAGTCCTTTCCTAATAATCTGTGTTTTCAAATTTATCAAATACTTGGTTATTGAATTTAGTTATTTCTGATTCTTTCTTGGAAAGTCTCTTCCATGTATCTACTATATTCAGTCTCTGTTTATCTAGCACCAAATAGTTTTCATTATTACCTTTTTTTGTAAAAAAATTTACATTTGGAATGGCTACTCCCCTTTCTTTTTTACTTTTCCATCATTGTTTCCTTTAATATTTTAGATCTACTTTTCCTCCAAAGGAATGCTGCTATTATTTTGTTTAGCTCTATAGGTTGATAGAGCAATAAATCTGTCAAGAGATTTAAGTATTATTATCATTTTTCTTATCATTACAAGGCCCAGCATAAGCAATGAATGTCTAGTCAATTTAAACCAATCTTTATTTCTTTCTTGGAGAATTTTATTATTTTATATAGAGAGCTCTTGAGTTTGCCTGATATTTGTAGGCATTTAATGCATTTTTTAAATAGTTGGAATGGAATTTCCCTTTCTATTATTTCCTCTTGGGTTTTGTTATTGCTATAAAGGAAGACTATTTATTTTTGTGTGTTTCTTTTGGACCCTGCTACTTTATTGAAACTTTTAATAATCTCAGTTAATTTATTTTTAGATTATTATGTAAATCATCTTAGCATAAGAAAATAGGGGGAAATTGTTTGATTTCTCTTTAGCCGTGATCATGTCTTTAATTCCTTTCATTTTATTGTTATTCCTAAATAAGAATAAATTGCAATAAATAATTCAATAAGTTCTAAAAAATAATTTACTAAATTCTAAATCCTTTGCCAATAATAGCAGAATAAGGCTATATCCTAATTTTATTATAGTATTTATTGGGGAAGAATTTAGTGTTTCACTATTGCATATCCACCTACCTTTTGCTTTACTCATGTAAATTGTTTCATATAAGAAAAATAAAAGGAAAAAGTCATTCTATATTTGCTTCTACAGGGATCTGATTGCAAATGAATATTATACTTTGTCTAAGGTCTTTTTTACCTGCCACTATCTATATGACACTATTATTAGCTCTTAGGGGGCCTTATCCCTACTTCCACTCTTAGTGATGAGTTGGGTCCCCAGATCACAGTTGCTACATTAACCATAAGGGTTCTAGTCTAATCTTTGAGCACTTCTTTGAAACAGTTATTGGCTCCTGTTGTTTGTGCTCTCTCATGCTCTCTCTCTCTCTCTCTCTCTCTCTCTCTCTCTCTCTCTCTCTCTCTCTCTCTCTCTCTCTCTCTCTCTTCCTCCCTCTCTCCCTCCCTCCATTTATCTCTGTGTCTTTGAATGTCTCTGTGTCTGTCTGTCTGTCTCCCCCCATCCTTACAGAATTCCTTTTCATTTAGTACTGTCAGCAAGGAGAGACTCATTTTCACTAGTTAATGCTTTTAAGGCAAACCTATGTTCTGCTCAGGAACCAATCAATAATCTGTTTCAGGACCCACATAATTAGCAGTGGGGAACATTCATCCCTTCATGTGTGCTGAAGTAGCAAATAGAACAACTTCATTTAGGTGCTGCTAGAACCAGGCACACTAAGTTTCTCCACATATTTTGGAAGCAAGTAGAGTCCACTGAATATGCTCTGAGATCAGAATTCTCATTATTAATTTTCCTATTACAGATATAATGAAATAAACTTTGATTCTGTTAAAGCTTTTTATTATGCTAAATGTTTTCATAATGCTGAGCCATCACTGATTCTGATATAAACCCAACTAGAAATTAATGAAAACAAAACCACATATATGTGTTGTTTAAAAATCTAAATGTAGGTTTTAATCTGTTGCCTCCAGTTTTGGGGGGAAACTGGCTAAAATCACTGATAAATTCACCAAGAGTTTAGGCTTTTAAGGGTTTATTAAAAGATATAAGATAGAAAAGAGAGAAAGATTGAGAACAGATTTCTTATAGCATGGAAATCCTAGCCTTCCTAATATCCCACATGAAGTCCTGCCACCAGCCTGATGTCTTGAACCCAAAGAGGAAGAAGTCTCCCGCTAGCATCAACTTCCTCCTTCATGTTCTCCTCCCAGAAATGGGAGGTTCTTCAAGTTGATTGGCTAGTGTCATTCAAATTCATTGGCTCACTAACCTGAAGGTGGTCTCGAGTTAAGTGCAAAGTTTTTAGCTTCTGAGAACAATACTCTCTTAAGGGCCAGACAGATGTGCTTACAATCTAGTTAACTGGAAGTAGGCTAATCAGCAGTCAATCACTCTGACTTAATTCAGTGTAGTTTAATCTCCAGGGGCCCACCTGCCCTTGAATCTGCTAAATCTCCTTATCTACCACATTCCATTATCTTGACACATATATAAATAGTTATAGGTGCTTTGGGTAGGATTTTATTTCAAATGATGTTGATCAGTTGTTTATTTTATCCTTCCTTGGTTTAGGTATTAGAACTAATTACTTCAGGGGGCAGCTAGGTGGCGAAGTGGATAAAGCACCAGCCCTGGATTCAGGAGTATCTGAGTATCTGAGTGTCTGAGTATCTGGCCTCAGACACTTGACACTTACTAGCTGTGTGACCCTGGGCAAGTCACTTAACCCCCATTGCCCTGAAAAAAAAAAAAAGAACTAATTAGTTCAATTTCTTTTTATAATTGCATTTTTTGCTGATCTTTGACATTCTATTAATCTAGTTGTTTTATATTTTCATAGATATACCCTGATTTCTTTTATCTTCTCATTTTTGAAGGCATAGAATTTAGACTAAGTTCAAAGTTTTTAAAATACATTTTCTCTATTGTGATTTCACCCTTTTAATTTATATTTTGCTAATTTCATATTTTGTACTCTTCTTTTTAATCAGTTTAGTATTCCACATGTTTTGAGGCAAATGAGGATAATCTGGTACTTAGAGAAATAATTTAGAAGATGAAAAGAGTGACAAAGAAGGTAGAGAGAAGGGACTAAGGGATGAATAATATATAATGAGTCAAACACTTGAAGAAAGTGGAAAGGTATGGGATATTAGGGAAAAGTAGAAGCTATTACTTTGGCACAGTGAAAAAACAACTCTTAATCAATGATGGGAATGAAGAAGGCAAATGTCAAACCTATAGATGGACTTTGAAGTATGAAGTAGGAGAGATTAATGAACTCTTCAACAATGGCCCCAGTTTTCTCAGTATAGTACATGGCAAGGATATCTGTTGAGAAAAAAAAAAAGGTGGGAATGGGGTTTGGAATTTTCAGAAATAAGAAAGTTTTGGAACAGCCAGCAAGGGCACGAGGAGAGAGAATATAACAATGGGAAATGTCATGATTTTGGGGCACATGTGGAGACCTAGGCTCTAATGTTTGGAATTAATTTTAATCAACCAAGCCCCATAGTTGCCTGATTTCCCTTAGTGGCTTTCAGCAGGGGAAGTATGAGTAAAAACTCATGCTAGGGGAGGCATAGGGTTGGAGATTGGATCAGCAGGCCGGGAAGAGCAGAAGAACAATGAGGTAGAGAAATGGATATGACCCGTGTGACATAGACTGCATTAGCAGCATGAACATGGGGACAATAGCTCACTAAAACAGGGCAAACCTTCTCAAATTGAAAAGGACTTACAAACAGATTGCCTGTGTGTGCCCATCGTCTTAGCACCAAATAATGGTAGTAGTGGTAGAAGAAGAAGTAAAAATAATGATCATGGTAACAATATTTTCTATAGTACTTTAACCATATACATACATTCTTTATGGAGCATATATATGTGTTTGTTCATTTATTCATTAATTCATTCATTCATTTGTTTATCTATCTATATATTTATTTATTTGTTCATTCATTTATTTTGTGGGGCAATGAGGCTTAAGTGACTTGCCCAGGGTCACACAGCTAGTGTCAAGTGTTTGAGCTCGGATTTGAACTAAGGTCCTCCTTAATCCAGGGCTGGTGCTTTTATCCACTGTGCCACCTAACTGCCCCCTATTCCTTCCTTCCTTCCTTCCTCACTCCCTTCCTCCCTCCACCCATCCCTCCCCCCCTCTTTCTTCCTTTCTTCCTTTCTTCCTTCCTTCCTTTCTTTCTTCCTTCCTTCCTTCCTTCCTTCCTTCCTTTCTTTCTTTCTTTCTTTCTTTCTTTCTTTCTTTCTTTCTTTCTTTCTTTCTTTCTTTCTTTCTTTCTTTCTTCCTTTCTTCCTTTCTTCCTTTCTTCCTTTCTTCCTTTCTTCCTTTCTTCCTTTCTTTCTTTCTTTCTTTCTTTCTTTCTTTCTTTCTTTCTTTCTTTCTTTCTTTCTTTCTTTCTTTCTTTCTTTCTTTCTTTCTTTCTTTCTCCCATACAGACTGGGGTAGGTATACTTCTTCACCCATTCTTGGATCCTTTCTCACTTCCTATACATGGAAATGCACAGACTTTGGGAACTTTTAATACAGAAAACAAATATACCAGCACAGCAGTGACTACAGCTTTTTAGCTGCAGCAGTAGTGTGAGCTCATTTACTGCCTGGGATTAAAAGGGAATATCATAGGGGAACTTATCACTTGTGAACTTAAAAAATGGTCACTTTGTTCTCATAGAGTGAAAACACCTTTGTAGCATTCTTAGGGGTATAATGCACACAGAGGTGGTAGATTTTGATGAGACTGATGTTCCAGCAGCACTCTTATACTCACTGAGGTTTTAGCTTCCCATGTCTTCACTTCCAGCTACACAAGTTTCTGTCTCTTCAGGCTGTGGATTTCTGGAAGGTTCCACATCAATGGGCAGATATATTACTTTTCTTGGTCTGTTTGTGGCAAAAGGAGTAAGTCAGGAGCATCATGTAGGCTGGTTAGACCATCAGAACAATAGGCCTTGGGTAAAATCTGTACCTGGGCACTCTGCTAGCCAAGAACATGCATGAGAAAGTGAATGACTCTCATATGATTTCCTTCTGGCAGCCATTTATCAAATGTTGGATCTAATATTTGGTTAAACCTCATATGGAAGGAATTAAAATATTGAGCAGTTGTTCTTGTAGAAAGGTCCACAAAATTGGTTTTTGCTTTTTTTTCCCAGAACTATGGGGAGCCATCAGTTATCAATGGAAGGCATTACAAAATTGAAAATAAAAAGTACTTTATAATTTTCCACATCTCTAAAAGAAATAACTGCAACTTCTTTTTATAGGCAGTGTGGCTTAGTGGATCGAGTTCTGTCCTTCTAGCCAGGAATATTTAAGCTCAAACCCTGCCCTTAATATTTGCTTCCTGAAAACAAAAAACAAACAAAAAAGGGGGGGGGGGAGGCAGCTAGGTAGCTCAGTGGATAGAGCACTGGCCCTGGATTCCAGAGGACCTGAGTTCAAATGTGACCTCAGACACTTGACACTTACTAGCTGTGTGACCCTGGGCAAGTCACTTAACCTCATGGTCCCACAAAAAGACAAAAACAAAACCAAAAACCAAAAACCAAACAAAAAAAATCCAAACAAATATTTACTTCCTGTATTATTATAGACAAATACAATCCAGTGCAACTAGATGTCCATTTATTAGGCATACAGCAACATGCTACCCACTGAGGGATTTTAAAAAGAAAAGAATAAAACCCAGCCTTGCCTTTGACTTCTTTTCCTGGATCTCTAGTACTTAACAGAGTTTTTGGCACATAGATGGGTTTTATTAAATGCTCATTTATTGATTGATTAATGGATCCTGAATTCTATTGGAGGCCACAATATGTAAACAAATAAGCATCTAAATGGTGATTTGAGAAAAGGGAAGACCACTAAAACAAGAGGAGCCCTGAAACCCTTTCATTGGGAGGTACCATGTATTTTGAGACCCCAAGGAAACCAAGGATTTGAAGAGGCAGAGGAGGGAGGACGTCTCGGACATGGGGTGGTGGTGGAATAACTTGTGTGAAGTCAGAGATAAAAATGGGCTTTGTTGGCTTTGGAAGGGACTAAGTATTCATAGTGATTTAGTAAAAGATCCTGAAAGAGAATAATCTGACAGATAGGAGGGAAAACAAAAGGGAAGGGTGTCCCAAAAGCCCAGGGATGGAAGAGTATCTAGGAAGAGTGCATTGTCACCCCTATCAGAAGTTCTAGAAAGGTCGATAAAGATGAACAATGGGGAGGAACCATTACATATAGCAACTACGAAATTGTTGGTAACCTTAGAGCAGTTTCAGGTGAGTGGTAAAAGCCAGATTAAAAGAGATAAAAATGAATGAGAGAAGTGGAAGTGTCTGTAACAAATATAGAATGCTTTCCCAAAGAAGTTATTTGACTATGCTTAGCTTAAAGGTTGGAGAAGACCTCAGTGTCTTCATGGGCATTAGGGAAAGAGACAGTAGATGTGAATAGATTGAAAATTAGAGAAAGAGGATGACCAAAAGAGCAAAGGCTACTATGGGACCTGATAAGGGATTGCATCTAGGGAATGAAATATCTAACCATGTCTGGGGGAAGGTCAATATCTTTACTAGAATTAGAATGAGGAAAGAAGAGGGTCAGAGGAAAAGCAATAATGAGGTACTCCATACAAGTGAATTCCAGATTGCAAAAACTTCCCACTTTAAATATCTATTTCTTTGAAAGAAAACAATCTTGGGGGGGGCACAGTGGATAAAGCATTTGCCCTGGATTCAGGAGGACCAGAGTTCAAATCTGGCCTTAGACACTTGATATTTACTAGCTGTGTGACACTGGGCAAGTCACTTAACCCTTATTGCCCCACTAAAAAGAAAGAAAGAAAGAAAGAAAGAAAGAAAGAAAGAAAGAAAGAAAGAAAGAAAGAAAGAAAGAAAGAAAGAAAGAAAGAAAGAAAGAAAGAGAAGGGAGGGAGGGAGGGAGGGAGGAAGGAAGGAAGGAAGGAAGGAAGGAAGGAAGGAAGGAAGGAAGGAAGGAAGGAAGGAAAAAAGAATGATCTTTTAAAATTGAAATTTGAACTTCTTTGTCATTTCAAACATGCATCCTGTAGGAGGAATTAGGGTAAACATCATGAAAGTCATTGATCGTACCCAACTGTCAAAATTTATTACAGTTTTTTGAATCCATGAAGATCTATACAATGTTTTTTCCTATATAGAAAAAATTTCTCTGCTGTATTTTCACACATACAATCAGACACAAACACATATGTATACATGCACATCATCTTTGTACACTGTCATGTGTGTATACACATATATACACATATGAATATATACATGTACACATAAATACACACACAAACACACAAACAGGAAGTAACAAGTCAGTCCCTCCCCTGAAGGGACTCACAGCATAAGGAAGAATTCACAATCTAATGATCATATGCCTCAAATCAGAGATTCTTCACCTTATGTACATAGACTCTAGGACCAGTAACTTAAACCACTGTACCATGTTGCCTCTACAATAAAAATTCTCTTTTATAAAGCATGATATCTCATGATCCCAAAAGAATGAAAGTAACAAGTGACTCCAAGAAAATGGAAAAGGCCATAGTTTCTGTAAGTCAACTCTATGTTAATATCATTTGGTGATATACACAAGAAGTTACATAAAATGACCCATTCAGGCCATGCATATCACTAAAAGAGGGAGACTGTTCATGGAGCAAGAGCAGGGGAATCCCAGGGCTGAATGGACCCAAAAGAAGAGTCCAAACATATTGAGTGTATCTTCTTGTGGAACATCTATTGATGGATGAGAGCTAGATTCACTCAGTTTCAAAAACCAAGACTGGGTTGCTATCAGGGCTAATGAATGGAGCATTCCCATTGCTGGCAAAAAGAAACCCATCATAGTACCAAAGTATATTACAGTGATTTAAAAAAAAAAAAAAAGAACATCTTTAATTTTAAATGCTGGGTTCAATATCCACATTGTTACCAAGGTCACTCACTGTTAGATGGTGTGATTGTGTCATCCACCAGAGCTTTAAATTCATTTAAATATTGCAATTCTATTAGCTCAAAAGTCATAAAAGCTGCCCTTGATCATTTATATGGCGAACATCATCAGCTGTATCTCTGAAGCATAATTTTTAATGAAACTCAGTGATGAAATGAAAACGATTTCCTACCTAGCAGTGAGACGTTTACGGCTTCCATTAATCCTCCATCATTCCAGTTTATCTCTAGAATCTTCATTTTCAATGGTTCTGGGTGGGCAGGCTTTGCAGGGTGATTAATGACTCCTTCCTTGGTGTTCAAAATTGATTGGGGGTTTTGGAAGTTTGGAGGGTCATGGAACACTATTACCATGATTTGATCTCAGTAATTTTAGACACCATCCCTTTTTTATTAAGATATGGGATTGTTAATTCTTTTTTTTAGTCATTGAACCAATTGGTTAGTCTTATGAAGCCTATGGATTACTTCCTCATGATTATCTTTTTAAATGAGTAAACTAAAATACATGGAATTATACAGGAAACAACTACATTGACATACAATTTTCAATAAAGACGTGTGTGTGTATATATATACATATACATATATACATGCGTGTATACAGATGGATGGATGGATATGTATTTATAGACTTAGATAGCTTAGGCTAAGAACCCCTTATTTATAGAGAATCTTGATTTTCCAAACTGGAGAATAAAGACTTGACATGTTAAAAAGGAGTTTTTTGTTATTTGATCTTGTCTCCCAGTTGTGGAGCAGAATGGAGAATGTTAATTGCTAATCACTGAAGTAGAGGTGAAGTCAATGTAGGCTATAATTGGAAGGGGGTTGACAGTGTTGTGATACAGAGGAAGCCAATGAGTGAGCAGACATCAAATACTAAAATATAAGCTGGGTCAAGAATAAATGTATGGGTCAGTTAAAGTACATGTTGATTGTCATCAAAAATAATAGGACAGAAGCTACCAGAAAAGAAGGAAACCAGGACTTAGTTCAGAGTGACTGAAGGGCTGGTCTCTTACCATAAATTAGATGGTTTGCCATTAGTTGTTTGAGTGTGTGTATGTGTGTTTGTGTGTATGAGAGAGTTCAAAAGCTCATATACATGCCTTAAAAATATGTTTCCATTTTTGTTTAATTAGTTTTAATGTTTGCTTGAAGATTCCATTGATCATAACAGAATCCGTTTTCATGCTTTATTGTTTGTGAGTAGAGGATTGCAAAAAAATAATACAGAGAAAGTGTATCATATGAGATGTGGAGGTATGAAATGAGAAGAAAAACATAGACTCCCTCTCAGACTTCTTGAGACTTTTGTTATATCTAGAGGCTCTTGAGCTTTCTAAGAGGAATTTTCTTTCAATTCATATTTTCCAAAGCTTAACTTAGCAAAGCAGATTAAAGGTATAAAGCTAGTATATGTGTTAAAAATAGCAATTGGCTGTCTTATGCAGGACAGTCAAGTGGTGTAAACATTCAGGATTCTCCCAACATTTTTTTCTACTGTTAGGATTTAGCTAAGGCTGATGACTAGAGATTATATCATACCCATTAAGAAGGGAAGGGATATGGTTGGAGAAAACTAATGGCATCTATATTCCAAGGGTGGGAGCCATAAAAGAGGGAGCAAGAATGCTATTCCTCCTTCTTGCACCAGTTTAATAGGTAAAATTTTCTACCTAATCCAAACAAGTCTTCACTGACACACTGTTATACTTGTTTTTATTTCTAAAATTTTCCTCTTTTAGCTCACTGGAATTATTAAGAGTATGGGTATTATAGTGATATATTCTTTTAGCCCTATCATGTTCTTTAGCTATCACTTAGTCACATGTGTCCTATCTTACCTTAGAGGCTAAGGAAACTGGTTCATGATATAGTTGTCTCCTGTGTTCTTTGGAAAGCAATAGCCTATTGTGGGATCCCTCTATAAGTTGTGTTGTTTTGTTTTGGTGATGTAATTGGGGTTAAGAAACTTGTCCAGGGTCACACAGCTAGCAAGTGTCAAGTGTCTAAGGCCATATTTGAACTCAGGTACTCCTGAATCCAGGGCCAGTGCTTTATCCACTGTGCCACCTAGCTGCCCACTATAAGTTGCATTATAATGAGAAATGTACCGTAGTTGGATTGAAAAGATCTGGGTTCTGATCCATTCATTCACCTTTTAATTACGTTATCTCGGCCTCATTTTGACCTTCCATAATGGATAAAAGAACAATTATTTCTGAGTTCCTTTTAACTTCTGAAATTTTGTAATTCTGTTATTCTTCAATATGATCTTAAAGGTTGGAGTACCTTGAAATGTGTTCTTATATTAGCAGGGATATAGGTAAAGGGGTCTATGCAGAGCTTTGTCTTGCAAAATTTGTTTGAGGATCACTGAACTGTGACCTTCCCTTGATATGTAAGATTTGACAACATGAAACCTTCCTTCACTATTGCAATTTTCTCCAGTTTTATCATTTTGTCAGCTTTGTTTTCATATAAGTCTAAACTGCATTGGTAACCCCTTAATAATTTGGGGCTCATGTTTTCTCCTCTCCATTTAAATTTCAACCTTCTTCAGAGCAGGTCCTATAGCTTATATTTCTCTGATCTCCCTCATAATGCCTCACACAGTGATTGATATATGGAAGTTACTCATTGTTTTCCTTTTTGAGGTAATAATTTTCCTGTGCTAGTAAGCATTTTTTTGCAACACACATGACTTCAATGTGCTCAGTGAATTTTTCCTCATTCAATATTTCTTCTTTGTGTTCAGTGTGAGAGAGCAATGTTTTCCCTACACATATATCCATATCTATGTGTATATATATGCATGCTTAGGTGCTGAAGTAAACCCTTAGGTTATGACCAGAGATTAGTTGTTAATCCACTGATTCATGCTTCTGCTAAAGAAAATACTTGGAGAGTGATTGCCATGGCGCTATGCTCAACATAATTGAGGAGGATTGTTTCAACTAAGAAGCAACACAATATGGATTTACCCATTTTGCATTCCCATAAGGAATATCAATCAATAAATCAATTAATTAGTAACATTTGTTCAGTGTCTCCTATATGCCAGGAAAAGTGATGAGACAAAAAGAAATAGTCTGTTTCCTCAAGGAACCCATAGTCTAATGTTCTAAAGAGCAGAAAGGTGCTTAAATCTATATAAGGCAAAATTAAATTGGAAAGTGCTTTGGGATCTTGGGGAGGGAGGGAATCACTGGAGACTACTCAGAGGAGTTTCATGGAGACAGTACAATTTTAGCTTGACCTTGAAGGGACAGTAGTATCCAGACATGTATAACTTGAGGAAAGGACATCTCAGGGGAAGAGATGAAGGCCTGAGAATTAAAGGTGAATCCCTGGGGGCATAAGCAAAGGATGGGTAGTATTCTATATTGGCTGGGCAAAGGGTATATAAAATGAATGCTGGGGATATTCCTAGAACTATAGATTGAAGGAAAGTCATGTGTGTCCCCTGAATATTTCAGAATAAGATAGTAAAATGGCCACTTCCTAGCACTATGATTTATGGGAAGGCCCTTATAGTCTCTCTAGACCTTAGTTTCTTCATCACTAAAAAGAAAAAGTTAGACTAAATAGTTTGACCCTTACAAGGCGATCATTATATGATTCAATGATAAGAAATACATATATTAATGATTACTATGGTAGAAGTACACGGGAATGTTTGGAATATGATGCTGAAGGAAGAAGGATAGATTAAGAAGTGACTGGAACAATCTATGTGAGAAGTAATGCTAGCCTAGGATAATGTGGTAACAGTAGGGGACATAGGAAGTGGATTAATGCAAGAAATGTTGGGGAGGCAGAAATGATAGATCTAAGAAATAATTGGAAGGGCTGGGTGTCAAAATATTCACCAAGATTTTGAACAGATTTTGGGAGGAAGATGTTAAATCTGGTTTAGTATGTGTGGAGTTTGAGTCGCTTGATGGATATGTAGAAGAAACATCCTCAAGGGACATGTTAGGAAAATAGCTTTGGAGATCAGAAAAAAAGCAAATGCTAGAGATATGGATTTCCAAAACATGTTCATTGTCCCGATGACTAAAGCTGAGACTTGATAAGATCACATAAATAGACAGGGAGAGAAAGATAGAAAGAAAATAATAGCGACACATGGAGAGAAAGTCACATAGAAGGAGATATATAGACGCAAACAGTTTTAAACACAGAAACAGATATAGAGATATGCCCACAGAAATATAAAGGGGTGTGAGAAGAGTGAAGAATGGAGAAGAGACAGAAGTTAGAAAGAGAGACAGAAAAGAGAGCGCAGGAAAGGAGAGAAAAAAGAGAAAAAAAATGAGTTCAGATTATCTGAGGTGAGACAGTTAAAAATGAGTTAAGATTATCTGAGGTAAGAGGACATCCAGGGTAGGGCAATGTCAAGGAAGCCAAGGGAAGATAATTTCAAGAAGCTAAATAGTGGTAGTTGATGGTGCCAGTTACATTGAAGAAAAAAAACAAAACAAATTATGTATGAGTCCTAAGGAAAGGTCAGCTTAATCAGAGGTCTTAGAGAGAGCAATGTTATTACAGTATATGGAGGAGTAAGCCAGATTGTTAAGGGTTGAGAAATGGTTCCGTGGCAAAGAAATTTGAAAGAAGCTTCCAGTGAGCCAGAAGAAATACATAGAGATAGTAGTTAGATGGGGAGCAGGGTCTTTGTTAAGGTTGCTTTTAACCTTTTATTATGATGGATAAAGAAGACCTGATCGTGGATATAGGCAGAAGGAAGGAGTCTGCAAAGGAAGGATTGAAACTTCTAGAAAGACTAAGGGTAATGGCTTGAGCAATGATCCAAAGGAGACCGGAATGGAAATGAATGGGAGTACCAGTGGAGGTGTAAGCATTGTAAAATAGTAGAGATACAGAGAAATGGGAAGGGAGGAGGAGGAGGAGAGAAAAAGACAGTGCTAACAGTGAGTACTACTGAAGTCCATAGATTTGTTGGCAGCAGTTGACTTGCCCATCTTCAACTGCTGTGCTTACCAGTATAGGGCAGCCAGCATGCCCTCTTTGAAATTTTACTATTTTTAATGTTAAATTGGGAGCTGTTCGGTTGTTCTCAATTTAACATCTTAAGTGAAAGTAAAACTTCAAAGCAGCTGCTCACGAAAGCTTTGTTGAACACAATGACCAAAGGAAGAAAAAACGAGGCTACTTTCCTTTGAAGTCCAATGCCTACAAACCTTTGTGGAATTCAGCAGATGAATTATAAAGGAGAAAAAAGCCTCTTCTCATTGCTAACTTGTCCCCAATGTCTACTCTATACTCCTCTCTTGTACTGTTTCCCATCTTCTGAAATTAGATATTATTTCTATTTTATTGGTCCAGACCTATGATTTCATTCATGTGGGGAACTAAACACATGGAAATTCCCTCCACCAAATGCAGAACAGTCACTTTTCTGAAATTTTATACTGTAATGTTAAAGGGCTGGTCATGGCATTGAGAGATTAAGTGACTTGCTCAGGGTCACAAGGGTGGTATTTGCTATAGCTAGGAATTGAACACAGGACTTCTGGATTCCACTGTAATGTGTTGTCTCATTGTTGTGTTATATCATTCCTCTTTGACTCTTCATGACCCCATTTGGGATTTTCTTGGCAAAAATACTGGCATGGTTTGTCATTTCCTTCTCCAGTTCATTTTTTTCAGATGATAAAATGGAGCAAATGGGGTTAAGTGACTTGCCTAGGGTCACACTGCTAGTAAGGTCTAAGATCAGATTTAAACTGAAGTCATCTTGACTTTGGGCCTAGTAGTGTTCTATCCACTGGACCATCTGGCTTCCCATTTGTCTTTACAGGAGACAAATATGCTCTACAGGAAACAAATATAGCAAGCTATTAAAGCTTAAAATTACACTATAACTTTTTGGACATCCTATATAAATGACATGTACACCCCTAAACATACTAATAGACATTTCATTATGTGCATCACTGACCAATGTTCCATTCATTTGAATTACTCTATTAAACATAATCAAGTCTTCAGCAGTCAAATAGCCTGACATACAAAATACATGGAAATTAACCTAGGCATATCATTCATCTTACTTTTCCTGAGGGAAGTGACTGCAGTCTTCTATTAAAGACTTCTTGTCTCTAGATGCAGAAACATTCAGCTCCTATTGATCACCTACAGCCTTTATACTAAATCAGAGTCATTAACATAGGTTTCTAGATCTCATGGAGAATCTTAGAAATCAACTAGTTCAATTTTCCCATTTTGTAATGGAGAAATTGAGGTCTAGAGAGTCAATAGCTTGGCCAGATTGGTAATAGGAGAGCCAAATGTCCAACGTAGGTCCTCTCTAAAGCTGCTGTCATGTTGCTTTTTTTCCCCCTGTACCATGCTGCATCTCATCCTGATCAATGACATTGATTGTGCTCCCATTGGGGGATGAGCAGTTTATTAGTCATTATAGGATGTGAGATAGAGAGGAAGAGATATTTTCCTAACTGCCTAGGATCATAACATCCTATACTTCAATTTTAGAAAATGCTTAATGAATACTTATCCAATTGATTTGAAATTTATACATGTTGTGGACAGATAGATGGCAGAGAAGATAGAGCACTGGCCCTGGAGTCAGGAGGGTCTGAGATCAAATCGAGGCTCAGACACTTATTAGCTGTGTGATCCTGGGCAAGTCACTTAATCCTGATTGCTCTCCCAATACCCTCCCTCAAAAAAGAAATTAATATACATGAATTGCTTTTGTTTTGATCTACTGATTGATTATACTGGCTTTCTTTGTATCCGCCTATTTTCTTGGTAACCTTCAATTTAGCATAGTTCAATAATAAGGAAAGAGTCCTTTATCAATGAATTGACAGGCAAATTTTATGTTCAATCCATTAACAATGAATAAATCAACAAGTTTTTATTAAGCATCTACTATTTGCCAGGTTCTGTGCTAGACAACTGTGAATATAAGTAAAAATGAAATAATTCCTAATTGTAAGGAATTTACATTCTAATTGAGGAGACAAGTATTTGTATACATATATACAATAAAATATAGATAAACAGATTTGTATTGTGGTGGTACAGTGGATAGAATATTGGGCCTGGAGTCAGGAAAATTTGAGTTCAAATCTAACCTCAGATGCTCACTAGCTCTGTGACCCTGGGCAAGTCATAGCTGTTTGCCTCAATTTCCTCATTTATAAAATGGGAAAAATAATAGTACCTACCTCCCAGGATTTTTGTGAAGATGAGATGAGATAATAATTGTAAAATACATAGCACAGTGCCTGGAACATGATAAGCACAATATAAATGGTAACTATTGTTGTTATTATTATTATCATGAGCATTTATACATTCATGTATGCATGCATACATATATACACAATGGTTTGAAGAGAACAGTAGCAATTGAGAAAGATCCAATAAATTTTCTACTCTTTATATGGAGAAGCCACCAAATATTAGGAAGAATTGATAGAGATTGTTTTCTAACCTACCTTTTCATTCTTTTTCATTTTTATTTTTATTTTTTTGGGGGGCAGTGAGGGTTAAGTGACTTGTCCAGGGTCACATAGCTTGTAAGTGTCAAGTGTCTGAGGCCGGATTTAAACTCAGTTCCTCCTGAATCCATGGCCAGTGCCTTATCCACTGTGCCACCTAGCTGCCCCTACCTTTCCATTCTTGCTTCACATTACCACCCCCCTCGCCCTACACCCCAGTATATTCAAATAGGTCTGCTAGATGTTGCTCATACTAGAAATGTCTTTGCTCAATCAGATCCCTATATCTAGAATGTACTTCTTCATCTTTACTATTCCTATTTTTCTTATTCTCCCTCTGTCTTTGTCTTTCTCTCTTTGTGTATATCTGTCTCCCTTCTCTCTCTTACTCACTACCTTGTGCTACTTTATGCATATCTTTTTTTTTTGAGAAACAGCAGGATGTATTTGAAAAACAGCTCACCTTGAAGTCAAGAGATCTTAGGTTCAAATTTTGTCACTTAAATACATGATTATATCACTCTGGACAAGTTACTTAATCTTCATGTGTCCTAGGCAAGTTTATGTAGCATAGGTCCTTCAGGTATATTGGAAGAGAAAGTTCCTCCTTAGAAGAAAAAGAGAAAGTTATCACGGACATACATGTATATATACATACATACACATACACACAGAGTTTACTAACATACAGTCATATATTTAGAACTCAGAGGGAACTGATATACTATTTATTCTACCCCATCAATTAAAAAATGTGGACTTAATGCCTCATGAGGAAAAAAAAAAAACACATTTGCCCAGAGTCAAATTGGTAGTTACTTTCTGAGGCAAGATTTGAATCTGTATCTTTTTTTATTTTTAAGTGTGGCAATGAGGGTTAAGTGACTTGCCCAGGGTCACACAGTTAGTAAGTGTCAAGTGTCTGAGGATGAATCCTGAATCCAGGGCTGGTGCTTTATCCACTGCACCACCTAGCTGCCCCTGAACCCATATCTTTTGATCTCCAAGCCTAGCACTCTATGCATTATATCATGTTGTCTTCTATATACACTCAGTATTCCCTATCTGATACTTGAGTGCTTGAGAAGAATGGATGTTTTCCTTTTTTATTTTTTCTTTGTAAGAATCGTGTAGTCAATATAGTTACTTAAGAAACAGGTGTTGAATTAAATTGAATTGAACTCATATCTGAAATGTCAAGGTATCCGGACAATTTCATAAATATTGTCAGTTTCTTTGATCTTTCTGTTCCTTTTTTGGTATTAGGAGAAGAGATTAGTGTTGCATATTTTGATTAGGTCCCCGACAGTGTTAGTTTGCTGGGAACCTGTGTGGTCCCCAAACCACAGATCCCTTCGGGCCAAGTGGTAGAGCATCCCTCTGCTGCCACAGAAACCTCCTGGTGGCCCCATCTCTTCTTGAATTCACAGAACTCACAAGCTTCTCCTTTGGGGATTCCAAGTTAAAAATAGAGAACTAATTTCCGTCGAGATGCTTTGTGCTCGCTAATTCAAAGCTTGCATGTGTTACTTTGTGTCGATGTTAAAGATTTGCTAGAACTCTATGTTCCCAATGAACAAAGGGGGACAGGAACAGTTGAAAACTGTCCAGAACAGCTCCGTTCAATGTCCCAGCCCCTGACAGCCCTCCCTCAGGAACGTATTACATCTTTGCCACAAGTGAGACTTAGATTCATTCTCCTTCACTGGGTGATGAGGCATTTTCAGGAAATCAATTAAGATCTCTGTTAGGGATTCTGTCTTGATAAATAAAGTCCCCCAAAACATGTTAAATCTCAGATTGATGGCAAACTACTTTAGTTTGTGACAATTCAACATCCATATGAACAAGATTAATTTGTAAGCTTTGGCTTGGTTTTAAATTTATGTTGATCAGAAAAATAGATGTTTTATGTGATAAAAAAGTAACCAGACATGACCTATAGGCAAATTATATAACTAGCTTAATTAGGTTTTGTTGAAATTAGGATGATGGGATATAGGTTATAGGATTGAAAGTGTCCTCAGACATCATTTTGTCCAAATATCCCATTTTACAGATGAGGAAATCATGCCCAGAGTAGGGAAGCAGTTCATTCAAGGTCAGAAGCTAATAGATGGCAGTGACTGGAAGGAGAGCTTATATTGTAATGAGGATGACTTATAAGTAGAGAAAAATATGCAGGTGCTTTATATTTTTGTTTTTGGTTCTTGTCTGTAATTTTATCAATGCTGAGGACTCCCTCTGATCATGACAATCTACATGGTGACATATATATGATATATATACATACACACATGTGAATATGTATACACATATATATTCATATGTATATATACACATATACACATGTATATGTGTAAATATATAATATATTATATGTGTGTCCATATGTATATAACTACAATGTAATTCATTTCATTTGTAATTTTCTGTATTTTAATGTATTCATTTGAAAGCATTGTTCTGAGAAGGTGTCCATAGGCTTCACCAGACTGTGAAAGAGATACATGGCATACTCCCACATCCAAAATATTAAGACCCCCTATATCAGAGTATTGTAAAGGTCCCTGAAGTATTAAATGACTTGCTTATTATCAGTAGGAATGAGTTGATCCTAAGTCTTTGAGACTCCGAGACCAGCTCTCTAAAAATAATACTAGGTTAACTGTCAAGCTTCTCATTTTTTAAAACCTATAATTCTTTGAATCAATATTTCTAGGATCTATTATTTGGTCAGGGCAGCTAGATGGCACAGTGGATAGAGTGTCGGGCTTGGATTCAGGAAAACTCATCTTCATAAGTCCAATTCCTACCTTAGGCATTTACTAGCTGTGTGATCCTGGGCAAGCCACTTGCCCTGTTTGCCTCAGTTTCCTCATCTGTAAAATGAGCTGGAGAAGGAAATGGCCTAGTATCTTTGCCAAGAAAACTCTATATGGGGTCATGAAGAGTCAGACATAACTAAAATCGATTGAACAAGAAAAATACCTCTATTCTCTTCACCTCTCTGGGTTATACTTTTCTGCTCTTTAAAATAAAAAGAATCCCATTAGATAGCTTCTGAGATACAATTCAACTTGAAATGTTTGATAAAATGATATAATTCTCTGAGCTTCAATTTTGACTTCGCAGAAGTGAAAACTTTTGAACAGCAGATATTAGGAACACTAGTATGTGTATATACACATACATATATATATGTGTATACATATGAATGTATGTGAGCGTGTGTGCATTTATTTATAGACTGGAATTAGGTTTGCTGTTTGACGACAGATTGTATGTGAATATTTATTTGATGGCTTTCTAAGCTCATCAATGTGGGTCCTCTCTTTAGTGGTGCACAAGTTAGCTGATCCTTTGCTATTATTTAATATGGCTTCCTATAAGATATCCACAGATGATCTGAACATAACATGGAACATTTTTCCTCTAGTTTTATCAATATGTAGTTTTCAGAAATTTAGCATTAGACTATCCATCATTTATACTTCCTTCTTGTTGGATATTGGATAATCATCTCTCCCCTCCCATTCTGTTTGTCCATCACCTTAATTTTGTGGCTTTTCCTTGGTTGACTTTTCCCAATTTTTCCTGTCATTGGCTTGTCCAGACACTTTTTTGCATGTCGTCTCCCCCATTAAACTTTGGGCTCTTTGAGGAAAGGGGTAATCTTTTTGCCTTTCTTTGTATCCACAGTACTTAACACAGTATTGAATCAATGTGGATTGACTTGCTAACATCTTGCTGACGACATTCTTTATACTATTTTTTAAAACAGCTCTTCATTCTGTAGCCTAATTAATTTGATTCAGTATGAATCAACAAGCATTATTTAAGTATTTGTTCTGTATCCACTTTTGGCTCACCCCCACAAGTATTTTAGAGATGGAGGCATTCTATGATTTAGATCTATAGAATATCAGCAGAAGAAAGTAATGGTTAAAAGGTGTGGCTTTACTAAAAGTTTGGGGTCCTTGAAAATCCAGCCTAGTTTCTCAAAGGCAATCCAGCTCACTGCGGTCCTCTTGTTTGCCTCTGAGCTCATAATTGATAATTCTGTAATGAAGGAAATAGTCTTTTTTGAGGAACAGCTTCAGTATTTGAACAACTGCTCACCTTGAAACAGAGCACAAGAGGTTTGTAACCCATCTGGTCCTAAAGTGTGAGTATTATTATCGTACCTTGTGTTTAATGAGAGGTAATGAGTTTAGGTTGCTACTGATAAATGCTTTTATTTGGAATCAATTGGGATCTCCCAGAAGAAGGTATATAGAAGTAGCTATAGTGCATCGAACAATAGGATTGGAGTCAGGAGGACCTAAGTTTAATTTTGACCTCAGAAACTTACTAGCTATGTGACCTTGGGTAAGTCACTTAAACTCTGATGCTTTCACTTTTCTTATCTGTAATATGGGGACAATAAAAACCCCTACCGTCCATATTTTTGTGTAACTGAATTCAAACTAGAGATAGTGTAATTCATTGTCATTTTAAGAGGATGCAATTGCCATTACATGGTGTGGGGATAAAGAAAAAGTGTCATGTGGGAGTTGTTTTTAGTGAGACCTGCTTATTGGCATCATTTTCAGATCTGTACATAGTGAACCACAATCTGGTCTCAGTTCTTGGGCTCTATTTATTGTCCTTGAATTCTGGAAAAGCAAAGACTGCTGCAGTCATTATCACTATTGAGATCTGGATTGGATTTAGATCTAGGGAATGATTTGACTGAGAAATATCACCAATCAGTCAAAGCCTGGTAGTGGAAAAAATTGGTTCTTTCCTGATTCACTTTATCTTTTTATTTGCTGAAAACAACTTTATTTGCAAATAAGATAATTTCAATGTAAATTATGCTTCAATTGCTCTAATGAGGCAGTAATCTGCAACTAGGTAGTATGGTGTGGTGGACAAAGTCTTAGCTATGAAGTCAAAAGATAATGGTTCAGGGGGCAGCTAGGTGGTGCAGTGGATAAAGCACTGGCCCTGGATCCAGGAGAACCTGAGTTCAAATCCATCCTCAGACACTTGACACTTACTAGCTGTGTGACCCTGGAAAAGTCACTTAACCTTCATTGCCCCGCCCCCCCAAAAAAAAGTAGAAAAAGAAAAGAAAAAAAAAGATAATGGTTCAGACACTTTCTATGTGAACACTGGCAAGGCCATTGACATCTCTATACCTGTTCCCTAATCTATAAAATTTAGGTAATGCTACTTGTCCTACCTCCCTCACAGGAAAAAAAAAATATGAGGAAAGTGTTTTTTTAAATCATAAAACTTTAAACAAATGAGAATTATTATTAATAGCTATTATTTTTTTGGTGGGGAAATGGGGGATAAGTGACTTACCCAGGGTCACAAAGCTAGTAAGTGTCAAGTGTTTGAGGTGAGATTTGAACTCAGGTCCTTCTGAATCCAGGGCCAGTGCTTTATCCACTGTTCTACCTACCTGCCCCCTTTAATAGCTATTATTAATTAATTAAAAGAACATTCTGTGTCAAACAGGCTAAAACATACTCTTTCTCAAATTGGGAGGAGGGGGGGAAGAAACTGCTGAATGAAAGGGACTGCCTTGATTTTACCTTTTTAAACTCATAGAAAAGGTTTACTTTGCTACTTGTTGGTATTTGACCTTGAGTGAGGTCTCCCTATCTCTGGGTCTCAGTTCCTCTTTTGTAAAATGAGAGAATATGGATAATTGATGTCTACAATCCCTTCCAATTAACTATTTTTAATCAAAAAATATTTAGCACATTCTATTAGGGCAGCTAGGTGGTATAGTGGATAAAGCACTGGACCTGGAGTCAGGAGGACAGGAGTTCAAATTTCACCTCAGACACCTCCTAGCTGTGTGACCTCAGTGAGGTCATTTAACCCCGATTGCCTTAAATACCTGGGGCCATCTTTAGTCATCCTGATGTATATCTTGCCACTGGCTCTGGAGGATGAGGTTGGTGACCTTTGCACAGCCCTCCCTCACTTAAATCCAATTCGGTGCAAGTCATGACATCACTCCAATGTCATGGTCCTCTTTGAGAACAAAGGACAAACATATACCTTCTATTATGACAGAAGTTCCTAACCTTGAGTCCACAAACTTTTTTAAAAAGCATTGTGTTCACTGTATTTCAGTATAGTCACTTTTCTTTGAAACTATGTATTTTCTTTGGAACATTTAAAAATATGATTCTGGTAGACTTTACCAAATGTCAAAAGTGGCCCATGACAGAAGGTTTTGAACCCCTTCAATATATAATATTGAATATAGATATTGATAATTAATATAGTTAATACATTAACTATCTATATATTAATAAGATTTGATCAGAGAACTTTTAGGGTAACTAGGTGGCACAGTGGAGTGAGTATGGACCTGCAGTTAGGAAGACCTGAGTTCAAATCAGATCTTGGATACTTATTAACTTTGTGACCCTGTGTAAGCCATTCTATTTGCCTTAGTTTCCCAATCTGTAAAATGGGTAGAATAATAACACCTAGATCTCAAGGGTTTTGTGAGCATAGAGAGATGATATTTGTAAAGTACTTTGTGAACCTCAACATATCATCATCATCAAACTTAGAAGTGATCTAGATTTCATTGCTAGAGAAAAGAAGCTCAGGGAAGGGAAGGGAAGGGAAGGGAAGGGAAGGGAAGGGAAGCTCAGGGAAGGGAAGGGAAGGGAAGGGAAGGGAAGGGAAGGGAAGGGAAGGGAAGGGAAGGGAAGGGAAGGGAAGGGAAGGGAAGGGAAGGGAAGGGAAGGTCCTATCTCCAGGGAATAGAAAAGTTAGGATTCACGGTAATGTCCTTTGACTCTAAATCAATATACTGTTTCAACTACATGCTACTGCTTTGTAGTTATTTCCCAGGTCCATTTATCTTTGTTTTTGTCTTTGTGTTTTTGTTTTTATTTTTCTTTTGGAGGAGAGGTGCAGATGATAAGGAGTTTTCCCTTCCAGCACAAGACCTACAGCCCAGTGATTTTGTATTTATGTTAAGCTGTTTGTATCTTTCTCATTCACAGGCCATCACTGAGGGTGGCTGTGAGCATACATCCAAAGTATATAAATGCAAGCCAAGAGAGAGCCTAAAGACCAAGAAATATTGGAAGAAAGTTTTTAGAGGGCTCTGAACATCAGCTAAAAGAGCTAGAAGGCATTGTGTTGCAATGGAGAGAGCAGTAGCTCTGGGAGAGTGAAATCCTGTCTCTCCTACTGGCTACCTACATAGTCCAAGACAATCTCTTGAGTTCTTTGTACCTCAGTTTCCTATTCTATAACATAAGAGGGTTGAACGTGATGGTAACTAAGCTTCTTCCAGCTCTCCATCTCTGCTCCTAGGAGACTTTTGGTTCAGACTTCTTTGTTTTTCTAGAATAATAGCTCATTTTAAGGTTTTTTGACAATGCTTTACTATAGTTCTGTGAGTTGTCCATTTTATAGATGAAGGAGCTGATTCTCAGAAAAGTTAAGAAATTTGTTCAGTGTTGTACATGTAGCGTGTTGTTATCATTCAGTCATTTCATTGTTGTTTTACTCTTTATGACCCCATTTGGGGTTTTCTTGGCAGAGATAATGAAATAGTTTGCCATGTCCTTCTCCAGCTTATTTTATAGATGAGGAAACTGAGGCAAACAAGGTTAAGTGATTTACCCAGGGTCACAAATCTAATAAGTGTCCAAGGCCAGATTTAAAATCTGGAAGATGTCTTCCTGACTTTAAGCCTGGTGCTCTATCCACTGCACCACCTTACTGCCCATCAAGCACTTTGTTTTATTCTTTTTTGATGCAATTACTTTAAATTCTATATAATATCTCTGTGTTGATGTCTTATATTCCATTAGACTGGAAGCTCTGTGCGACAGAAACAATGAAGAGGCACAATGGATAGACCTTTAAACAGAGTCAAGGGACCCTTGAGTTTAAATCTGGCCTCAGATACTTATAGTTGTGTGACCTTGGGCTTAACCTATTTACCTCAGTTTCCCCAACTTTTAAAGTGAAGGAATAATATCATCTATTTTTCAGGGTTTCTGTGAGGATCAAATGTGCTAATGTATGTCGAGTACTTTGAAAACCATAAAGCCTTTTATAAATGCCTGGTGGCTATTGAAAACAGGAAACATGCCTTATATATTGTATTCTTCCCTTTTCTAGCCTAGTGCTCAGCTAATAGTGGGAGCTTAATAAATGTTGATTGAGTAAGCAAGATATCCAGGATGGAAAGCCATATCCTTAGATTCCTAAGCATTTTTTGTTTCAGTATGCTAGAGATGTTTCTCAGTACATCTCATCATGTTTCCCCACTGGGAATTCTTTCTATCAATAAAATCATAGGTCAAGACATAGTGTATGTATACCATGATAGTTATCCCTTCCACATCATGACTTTCCTCATTAAAGTGTTAATATATCGCGGAAATTAAATAGGAATTTGGGGGAGTTTTGTGGAAGCCACACATGACTTGCAAAAGCCAGCAGATGACACTGATTCCTAAGACAAAATACTTAACACAGTAAGATGCTGTAAACATCCCAAAAAAGAAAAGAAAAAACATTCAGACTTCTTCTTTGGTACAAAGGGAGGACCCCAAAATTTTATGCAGATTCTCCAGATCATGGGGGCACCACACCCCTAACCCCCACGATGTGGAAGGGATAACTATATTTTACTTACTTTTTTTTCTTTTCTTTGGGAACTCCTAGTAAGAAAAATCTTATTATCAATGTAGGCCAACAACTTTGCTTCAATTTATAATTTTGACAGGTTGCTTGGAGCACTGAGGGGTTAACATACAGGATGTGTCGCAGTCTGAACTTGAACCCAGGTTTTCTTGACTTAAAGACCCTGAAGGCACTGTACCACACTGCCTTTCAATATACATCTTCTATTGAAACAATAGCAGGGGTTACATAGTCATTGTAAGGAAGTGACTGCCCATGTGGGTCCTATTCAAGGCCTCAGAATAGCATACCTAGCTTTGCGCTGGATCAGTTGGCAAAGCTCTGAGGCTGCCCTGTTAATTGTTTTATTTTAATACAGAAAAAGCTGTCTCCCCCTATGATGGGGCCAAGAGTCGAGCTGAGGAGGCCTGTTCCCTATTTGTTATGCAATTGAAATGTATTTCAAAATAAATCAATAAGTTCAGAATCGAGCAAAAGAAGATTATGTAATAATGTCTAATATTATCAATCATTTACATTCATTTATCATTTACATGTCATTGTGACTATATATGCTGTGGTTTGGAATTATTGTATATATTACAAGTACATCATCAGTTATGCAGCATAACATGCATTTTTACCATCATACTGTCTTTGGTGAAATTAATATGAGATTCATGAATTATGGAAACTTATCTCAGAGACTAACCACTCTTACAACAAGTTTGATAGAGGCCCTGTAGAGAATATATGTACAACAGGAGGAGAGACAGGTACATGTAAGTCTATGGTTTGCTTATGATGGCAACTATATAGACCACAATTGCTGGACACAGTCCAGTTTCTTCCTCTCTCCCTTCTAAAAGTTTTCTTTTTCTTTCACTAAGTCTGATGGCATGGTCAGAACCCATTCACCTGTGGCCTAGCACAATTACTGGATGTCTCAAAACCATGAGATGTGGTATGATAACCTTTCCATAACATTTTCAGGTGTCATGAACACGTTACTAAATTTGGCTTTGATCCAGACGCATGGTGGTAAGAAGTGTTATAGATTGCATAACTACCTCAACCCTCTATTATATAAAGGAGGGAATGTAATGGAATGTATTAAATTTGATCAGTGACAATGCTATGCTAAGGTTTAGTAAAAAATCCAGCAATTCAAACAGTTAAAGAAGAAGAATCCAGCTTTCCAGACCAGAATCCAGCTTCCTCCTGATGACATCTTACCACTCCAAGAAGACAAGAGAACTGAGAAAAGACTTCCAAAGACTTAATTACTTTTTTTTTTTACTGTTTCATCAAGGAACAACCTGTCCTAGAAGAAACAAAGGGGGGAATGTGATGAAATAATGGGATTTAGCAGATACTCAAAGACCCACCTGGAGATTAATCAAGACTGATTGAATCAAGTGAGAGTAATTGACTGCTGATTAAGCCTACTTCAAGTTAATTGGATTGTAATCACACCTGGCTATCCCTTAAGAAGGTATTGTTCTCAGAAACTAGACTGTGACCTCAACTTGAGAACACCTTCAAAGTCAATGGATTTGGATGACGCCAACCAATCACCTTGAAGCAGTGTGTAAGGGCTGCCTCTGTTCCAGATCTATAAAAAAGCTTCCACAAACAGCTTGCTAGGAGTTCCTGATTAAAGCAGGCTTGTGGAGGAGGACTTTAGGAAGAACCCAACCAAGCTGGAACTCTAGGCTAGGTAGGACTTCTTTTTCATAACCTTCTGAACTCTCTGTAAATATCTGTATGCTCTAATAAATGTTTAATGCCCAAAGACTGGTACTGAAGCCTTTTAATTTTGGGCCACCACAATTAAGATTTTAGACATCACAGTTGGAGAAAACACACGCCAATAACTCACTGGTGCATTAATACCTGATGAGAAATGAGTGTTGGGGCACTGCAGCCTTGGAGCCAATCAGGACCCCATGTGAAAGAGTCTTTCCTTTTTGCGTTATTAAAGTGAAAAATGTCCTTCCAAAGTTCAATCACGTAGAGGTAAGATTGCATAACATGTAGATGTAGGGGTATATATTAAAAGCAATGTAATAAAAAAGGGGAGGAAGCAAATAAATCTACTTATTTAGCAACAGTCTAAGTAAGATCATCTTTGTGATACTCTTCTAATTGGGATCAAAAGACACATTGGTTGGTTTGCTCAGTTTATTTATATCTGGCATGCCTTACAATATGTGTGACCCATCTGAGTTATCAGCAATAAAAGCTATATGGTGTTATTCTAATTTTGAATGTGTACATTTATTTCCCAGGGAGGCAATGGTGAATAAGGACTAGAGAGCTAGCTAGGAAGTCCTGGGTTCAAGTCTGGTGTCTGACCCATATTGACTTTGGGAACTTGGACAGATTGCTTCACCTCTGTGTTATGGGGCAGTTAAGACTATACATTACTGAAAAGGTGCTAACCTGCTTTGGAAGATAGTTTCCTCCCCTAGGAATTCCCTATATCGATGAAATCACAAGTCAAATACCTCTCACCATAATGTTCAAGAAGCATTATTTTTTTTTTAATCTCCTATGACAGTTGGAGACATGGTTGATCCTTTTCGGGAGATGCTGATCTGCTTGGTGCTAGTTTTAAGGAGCAGTACTTTGAAAATAATCTAGGGTTTGGAGTCATAGGGATGGAATTTCAGTCCCAGCTCTGCCACCTCTCATAGTTCTTGGAATACTGTCAGTGCTTCATAAATTATTTGTCAACTGAAGCACCAGTCAACTATGTGTCCTTGGGCAAGTCCTTGTGCCTCTGTGTCTTCATTTGTCAAATGAGTGGTTTTGATTTGATGACCTAGAAGGGCTATTTCAGCTCTACAGTGATGATCTTATATAGAAATCAGAGCATTTGTGTTTATCACTTGTCAAGAGTTTATAATCCTGGGGAGGCTGGAAAAGATAGGCTCATGATGCAGAGGAATATGGAGATATCTTCTTTGCCAATGCGCGGCTAAGTGGTGCAATGATTAGATTGCTGAGCCTGTAGTCAGAGAAACCAGAGTTCGGATCTGGGTTCAGATGCTTATTAACTGTGTGATCCTCTGTAATTCATTTAACCTTTCTGCCTCAGTTTCCTCATGTGAAAAATAGGGATAATAATTAATAGCACCTGCTTCCCAGGGTTGTTGTGAGAATGAAATGAGATAATATTTGTAAAGCACGTAGCACAATGCTTAGCAAATAGTAGGAACTTAATAAATGGTAATTTACTACTTCTTAAAAGATGTTACAAGGAGTTTAGTGGTAAACTGAGTTTTTGTAACAGATGCAAGGCAACTTTTTTTTTAACAGTTCCTTTAGTGACCAATAATTAATTCTAGCTTCCAAAGGTGACCCCACTAGGATCACAAACCATTACAGTCTTTGATAATTGCCTGCAGCTCAGAGAGTGAATTGTCCAGAAGCAGACAAGTTTTAAGCTTCAGAGGCAGAACTTGAACCCAGGTCAGTCTGGTCCCATTACTCTATTTCCTGGGTCATCTGCCTAATTATTAGCAATGGCAACTAAGGGAATCTCTTGCCCCATTTATAGTTGTGCATCCAGTTCATAAACTTTGGAGTTGGAGAAAACTTTAGAAGCTAGGAGTCTAACCTCATCTCTTTATGGAGGAAGAAGCCATAACCCAGAGAGGTCACAGGGTCAGAGGCCTAGACATAGGAGGGACCACAAAAGCCATCTAGCCCAGCTTTCTCATTTTATAACTCCATCATTTTACAGATGAGGACATTGGAGCTTGGAGAGGTGGTGACTTGGCCAAGATCACATAGGCAGCAGGTGTCACAGCCAGAAGTTCACGTCTTTTTACTCCAAATCCAGTGCCATTTCCCTCTCCCTCCTGATCCCCAGCCTGATGCAGCCTCCCCTTCAAGCTACCGAAGTTTCAAACAATAATAGCAGTTACAGCAGAAAAAAAAGAGAGAAAACAGGAGAATTTAATTAACATTTATTTGTCCAGCCCTGTAGCCTATTTGATACTGAATAAAACATGGGGAAAGACACAGTCACTGCTTAGTACAATTTAAGTATGCGTAATAGACCTCTGGGAAGTAATAAGCCAATTAAAAACATAAAATAAACCACAGTCATATGAGATTCCCAGTATCTATTAGCATTCAAACCACGGATCTGCACGATATTCAGTACCATAGTAAGGGAACCTGGGCACATCTTCCCACTATGAATTCTATGTGGAATACCAAGATACCGAGTAGTAGTATAATAATTCTCCAGTTCTCTTGCATTCTTTGTTTCTCAATTCTCTAGGACTCTTTGGGGTTCGTTTTGCAGTTAGATTCAATGCAAAAATAATTCTTCAAAATAAATGTGGGATATATTTTTTCTGTTTTGAGATTTTTAATGAATTTCTATATTCTCCTGTCTGCTTCAGATATCAGCCGTTTTGTGTTCTCCACCATAATATAGAAATAATGACTTACCTATTGGTTTGCTTTCTTCTTTTTAAGGTGGCTAATCTTGCTTGTTCCTTGTCTGCAAATGAAGATGGAATTAAAATAGTCAAGACAGCAGCCAGTCACATGGAGACATTGTGTCCACAGGTAGGAAGAATAAATACTGAGTGTCCTCAGCATTAAAACAGCTATGGAAACTGTATGCTTCATCCAAGAGCAAAACCAGGTTTAGTTCATTAAGGCTTTGTTTTCAGGAGTTCAAATCAATGGGTGCACTTCTCAAAGATTATATACTCAACTGCTTTCATTAAATCTAACAGTCTTCAGGCCTTCATAATGAAGAAGGGCTCCTTCATTAGACTCCAATCAAAGATTCTCTTTCCATTGCTTCCATGTCATATCAACCTGAATGAGTCTTTCTTCATGACAGGCTACCCTTTATCACAGAACAATTCTACCCACATATTTATTTTCCTCAATTTGATCCATCGATCCTTTTCACTGTGGAACTTCTACTCTGCCACCCATTACAATCTTCTCACTCTTTTTTTTTTCTACCAGTGGCACAGCCCCACCCCCAACCTCAAGTGAAAGAATTTTTAGTTGCTGATCAAATCTACCCTATACTCCATGTCATATCTATGACTATGTCTTTGTCTATATAGGATCTTCAAATGTTCATGATTACATTGATTTGAATAATTTCTCCATTGATTCAGTTTGTAATCCCAACAGGCCTTAAAGGATGATTTTATGAGCTCTTGGCCCCCCAAATTTTTATATATATATATATATATATATATATATATATATATATATATATATATATATATATATAACTAAAGCAAAAAAAAATGTTATCCACTGGTCAATTGTACTACATACCACAATATAGTAGTGCATTTGAAGAGCAGAGGGCCTGGTTCAACCATTCCTTCTAAGCCTTACAAAACAGGGTTAATCAAACCTACAGTTTCCACTTCATGGGACTGTTCTGTAGCTTAAGTGGAATAATTTGTATGACGTTAAATGCAAATGTCAGCTCTTGTTATTATACACTGAGGGGAAAAGAGGGAGAGAATAACTGGATTCCAAGAAGTCCTCCCCAGGCCATTCCTGTTTTGTGGAGGGTGACATTTAATCATTCCTAAATAACAACTTTCCAAGACTCCAAGCCCAGTACTCTTGTCCTTCCACTGTGTTGCACCTTGCATTTCTAAATTGTTTTTAAAGGATATTCAGAGACAAGATAGATCCTAATACTTAACTCACTGTCATGTTCTTGAACCCCTTTTGTTAAAGAATAGCAAAGGGCATCTGGGTAGCACAGGGGATAAAAGTACCAGCCCTGGATTCAGGAGGACCTGAGTTCAATTCCAGCCTCAGACACTTGACACTTACTAGCTGTGTGACCCTGGGCGAGTCACTTAACCCTCATTTCCCCACAAAAAACAAAAAACAAGAATAGCAAAGGACTTAAAACATTATATGAGCTTTCTCTGAACAGTTTTCAAACATAGTTTGACCGATTTGGGGAAAATTTGGGAGGATGAAGGTATTAGCTTAAAGTGAATAGTTTTGATTGGCTCATAGGTTTAGAGATAAAAGTGACCTTAGGATTCCTGAAATTCATTCCTGTACATCATTGAAGAAGAACCTGTGGCCTAGACAGCTTAAGTGACTTGACCAAGGACAAAGGGAGAATAAACAGGAGAGCTAGGATGTAAACCCACATCCCCCTACTATGAAACCTCTTCTCTATTAATTGCATTTGGCTGCTGGTTTTTGAAACTTAAAGGCATTTGTGTTCACCTGGAGACATCCCATAATTTGCCCTTCTGCAAGAAGCCTCTCCCGGTGCGTACCCTAGGTTATTCTGTATATATCTTGGATATATCTGCATATATCTTGCTTGTACACTGTTATTTGCATGCTGTCTCTCCTTTTAGATTGTGAGCTTCTTGAGGCCAGGATCTATTTTTTCTTTTCTTTCTGTCCCCATCATTTAGCACAATGCCCAACACTTCCTGACCTCAAGGAGTTTATAGTCTACTGGGAAAAAAACAACACTTTTCAATTTAGTCCACTCCCTGGCATTTGGAGAAGTGATCTCACCCTCAGAAGAGGTTTCTCCCTTGTATAAAAATGTCTTAGCTGCCTTTGTTAAATGTTTTTGATAAATTAATTGATTGATGAAATGTGATTTTTAGAGATTCCTTGTTATTGTTTTCTTGGACTCAAACAACTCAGATATTTTACAAGAGCCCCTGATCTCATTATGATATAAAGTATAGCGGCTTTTAGGGATTACCCAAACAAGGGCATTGAGCCATCTCGTACAGATAGAGAAATATCACCTGATTTTCGTGTTGTTGTGATCGAGGAACTGTCATCACAGAGAAGTGAGAGTACTTCATTTTCCAAACCTCTTGTTCTCAAAAAGCAAATTTGCTTGTTTCCTTTCACATGCCGTAGATAAGGATGGATGTGTCAGCATGCAACTAAATGATACCAGGTTGAAAAACTCTGCATCTTTAGGTATTCCAGTGTTTTCTTCCTTGGGCAGCTTTCCTATATCTTGCTTCATGATAATAGAATCTTCAGAGAATGATAGATGGAAAGACAGCTAGATGATAGATAGACAAGTAGATAGATGACAAATAGATAAAGAGATGATAGATAGTTGATAAATATATATACAGATAGATTATTGATGGATGGGTGGGCAGATGGACAGAGGGGGAGATGGATGGATGGAAGGATGCATGGAGAGATGGGGAAAGAGAGAGAGAATGAGAGAGAGAGAGAGAGAGAGAGAGAGAGAGAGAGAGAGAGAGAGAGAGAGAGAGAGAGAGAGTGAGTTAGTTCATTGATGCTGAGAGGCAGTATGGCAATGAGGCTGGAGAGCCAGCCTTAAAGACAGGAAGCCTTGGGTTCAAGTCCTGTCTTCGACACATTGGCAGTGTGATCACAAGTAAGTCATAGCCCAGGATGCTCTTAGAATACATCACACAGTAGTTGCCAGTGGTTTTCCATTACTTATAGGATCAAATACAAACACCACTCTTGGGCTTTTGGTCCCTTTTCAACTGGCCCCAACCTATCTTACTAGACCTTTTCTGTATTGTTTCCCAACCTACATTCTCTGGTCCAGCCAGACTTATTCTCTTGCTGTTCTCACTCCTGATGCTCCATGTTCCTTCTCCATATCTTTGCCTTTCCCATCCCTCATGCACAGGATGCACTCCCTCTTTACCCCTGCTTCTTTGAATAGAAACTCCAGTCAAGTTCTATCTTCCACATAAAGCCTTTCTTGATTTTCTAGCTGCCTGTGCCCTTTTCCCCAGATTGCTTTATAATTAATTGATTTACAGTTTGTATGGACTTCTAAGTTTCTGACTTATGCCCTGATAAAATATAAACTCTGAGGACAGTTACTTTTTAAAATATGCCCATCCCTGAACCCAGTGCCTTAGAGGTACTTAACAAGTGTTTATTGATTAAAAGACCAATGGAGATGGTTTCCCTGCTGGTAGTTCTTAACAGTAATGGAACTATAGGTTGAGATAAATAAATACAAATAAAGATTTAAAAGAAAGAGAAAGTCACATGATTGCAATTAGAAAAGGCTGGCATATTGTCTCCAAGAAAGTGTTAACAAATGGTGGATTGTGGTCAACTGCTCAATCACTTTCTGTTAATAGGTCACATTCCTTAAAAATACTTTCTAAGACCTGTCTAGGAGAGGAGTAACAATGGGGTCTCAGAGGTTCTGCTTGTGCAATTCCACAAGCAGAGCCTCTGAGACCCCATTGTCACTCCTCTCTGTCATGAGACAAGAGTCAGGATTTATTTTACTGGCTAGTGGCAATTAGACATTGTTTATTACCTGTAACAGAATACATTGAAATTTTTAGTAGTTCTTTTGAAAGTTTTATTTTATACCAATTTTTGTTTAGAATGATCTTGTGATTCTGTGACTTTTATTAACATTTTCTGGAATTTGATAGACCCCTGATAGAGTTTAAACTCTTGAAGATAAGGCTTGCTATATTTTTGTCTTTTTCTACCTAGCTCAGTGCCTGGCATATGTTAAGTGTTCAATAATTTTTTGTTGATTGTTTGACTTGAACACACATATATTCACACTGATATTTTGTGTAACTAATTTTTTAAAAAGTAATTATATATTCCAATAGAAATTATAGCTAGCATGTATATAGCACTTTACAAATGTTATTTATTTCTCACAAAAACCCTGTGAGGTTGGTCCTTTTAACCTCATTTACATTTGAAGAAGTTGAGACTGACAATGGTAAAGTGATTCGTCTAGGTTCATGCAGCTGGTAAGTATCTGAAGCCAGATTTGAATTTGTTTTCCTGACTTGAGAGATGGTGCTCTGTTACTCTGCGTATCTGTCTCTCAAAAGGATGATTTCAACCATCCCCATTAATGACAACAATACAACAAGATAGTTCCAATTTCTTTGATGGCACTACATAATCAAGGAAGCAGCTTCCATACTGAGGAATCTTGGGTTGGGTAGGGTTACTTTGAAGATGAGGCAGAAATGAAATTGCTGGCAGCCTTGGGATGTTTCTCCAAATTGAGAAAGTCTGTGGCTGCTTCTCCTCAGAACTTGGCTTTGAAGGTTAATATGAAAACAGACCTGTGCCCACGTGCCCTTCAAATCACTACAGCCTTTATAGCAATACCATCTCTCACCAAAGCCCCTTTCAAAAGCCACGTCCTTCAATTGATCTACTCTTTTGTTGTGACCGGTCATTGTCATTTTCTATAGCCCTGCAGACAAAATGAACCTGGGGTCTTGATTTCCTATGGGTTTCTCCTTTTAATCCTTCATACTTGGTAATGCCAGTGACTTCACAAACCCAAGTTTCGTTTTTGAAGTCTTTTCCAGGCTATTACAGTGGGGGCAGATGATTCCTACTTGGAACTAGAAGGTCACTTTTAAATTGAATCTGTGCCTGTTGGAGAACAAATTGGTGAAGAGGTAGGGCTGGGATGAAGGAAGATTTAAAATACTGGGTTTTGTGAATGACTTTAAAGAAATGTAGTTTTGGTGTAGACTGGCTTGACTCCTTTAAGAAGTCTGTCTTGTCGAGGCATTCTGTGCAAAATGACACCTTAAAAGAGAACTGGGAAAGACACAGAAACTGATTGTGGCCTTCAATATCGAAAGGTCAAAGTTCAGATAGAAAGAGATGGTGGAGGGAAAGGTCTGAGAACAGACGCGAGGCTGGTTCTCTCAAATGGAAAGGTGATTTAAAGTAGGAGAATGAGAGAGAGTAAGTCAAAATGCTAGGGGAGAGGATGCTGATAGCATCATGGAGCTAGCTCAAAAGGGCCTTACAGATGTTGTAGTCTAGGTGATGGATGCAGTAAATACAGCTCTGGACCTAGAGTCAATAAGATCTGAATTCAAATTCAGCTTCAGACACTGTGTGACCCTGGGCAAGTCACTTAACATCTATCTGCCTCAGTTTCTTCAACTGTAAGATGTGACTACTAGTAGAATCTGCTTTTCAAGGCTGTTGTGAGGATAAAATGAGGTAATATTTGTAAAATTCATGGTGTGGTACCTGACACATAGTAGACACGATACCAGTGCATCTTCCTTTCTCTTCCTGGTTGATTTTACATGGAAGGAAGCTGAAAACTAGAAAGAAGTTACTTGCCCAAGGTCACATAGTGCCAAAACGCACTGAGAAACACCAACATTTACTGTTGAATTTAACCCTTTTTTTCTCATTCATTCTATATAATATCACATGGCTTATATTTTAGAAAGTGAATTTTTAAAAAATTCTTGTTTTTATATATGTGCATAAGGTATTTCTTCCCCATTACATTGTAATCACACATAAACAAATCACTGCTGAATGGAAATAGTGTTTGCTGCATGATTTTCATTTTAGTTGTACGCTCTAGGAAAATGTAACAATGTTTTCCATGCTACCCCAATAAAGGCAGTACTAATCACTTTGTAACAGCTCCCAAAAATAAAGTATATTTATGTATAAATATATATATATATATGTGCCCATATATACACATGTTTATATTCTATATATGTATATATATACACATGTAATGCAGCATATTAAGATTATATTTCCATATCTATATTTATACACACATATACACATACATCTCTACATACCCCACTAAAGGAATTCTTTTAAATCCCAACATTTGGCATTGGGATTAATACCCCAAATCCGACAGAGTGTGCATGCTTTTCAGGGATGTCCTTTTTCTCTAACACTCTGCTGAGAGAACATTCAAGAAGCTTGACAATATATGCACAATTTCTACTCCTAAATCCAGGCACTCTGTTGGCTTCCTGGGAAAATTACTAAATCAATCATATCCCCACCTCTTTGTGCCTGGCTGAGTCTCTAAGGAGAACAGACTTTCTCCAATTTCTCCTTGCTGCTGTGGACTGTAAAGAAAATCCTCCCAGAAGCCCTCTCCCTAACTGTACATTAAGTTTCTTGAATTTTTTAATGCCTTTTAACCCACATGAGGCTGGGCTCTTACTGCTTTATAGCCTTTAGAGCCATCACCAGCACAGAATTTTGATTGGTCTTTTATTTAACAGTTTATAATGGAGACCAGTTTCCCAATTATTTCTATTAGCTCTTTCTTTCAATAAGCCCATAGGCCAAGGAGCTGAGTGACTTCTCCAAGGTCACTCAGCAAAGTAGCAGGAGAGGAGAGAGAAGAAACTAGTCCTTAGAATCATCAGTCCTTGTAGTACTTTATTTTCTGAATTCTAAAGGGAGAGTTGATATTTAACTAATCACTTTGTTGCTAAACTGTTTTTGAAAGCTTACTTTTCAGGTTTCAATTTTTTAAATTCAATTTAATTTTTTAAAAAATCACTTTGATAGCAGGATTTAGGTGTAGTTAGGTGGTGCAGTGGATAGAGCACTGGGCTTGGGATCAGGAAGATTCATCTTCATGAGTTCAAATCTGGCCTCAGACACTTACTAGCTGTGTAATCCTGGGCATGTCTGTCTGCCTCAGTGTTTTCATTTATACAAAATGAACTGGAGAAGGAAATGGCGACCTGCTCTGATATCTTTATCAAGAAAACACCAAATGGGGCCATCAAGAGTTGGACACAACTGAACAACAACAAATAGCAGGATTTTTGTATCATGGATCCCTATGACCATCTGGTTAAATCTATGGATCCTTTCTCAAAACAATATTTAAAAATGAATAAAATAATATAGATGTTATTAAAACAGAAATCGAATGCATTGAAATAAAGATTTACCTTGCCTTTTTATTTTTCCTGATTCAAGTTCATAGATCCCCTTCAAGGCTAAGCATAGACTCTTTGGGGATCCACAGATTCTTAATTAGAAACCCTTTTTCTATGGTTAGTGAGCTTAGGAACAAAGATAAAAAAATAGTATGTATAGATCAGTGCATTTTTTTGATCCTTTGTATCTGTTTGTAACAGGACTTGTGTCTCAAAAGAAAGTTAGAATTCATTTCGAGAGAATAGTACACAATGTCAAAGTTGAAAGGGACCCCAGAAGGCATTGTGTCTAAGCCATCCCTAAAAAGGAATTCCCACGACAAGATTCCCAGCACGTGGATATTTAGCCTTTGCCTGTGAGGCTCAAGTTCTAGATGTGGACAACTTGAAAAAGTGAAGATGTTAGTGCTCAGTGTTCCTTGTTTTGTCAAAACCAAAGGAATCTAATCAGCGCAAGCACCTCATCTTACAAAAGAAGAAACAGAGGTACTATTTCTTCTAATCACAGAGTGGTTAAAAGATTTGCTTCTGGTCCCACAGTAAGTCTGAGATTTGACCTATTTTCATTCCCAGTCCTTAGTCCAAACCTAGGCTTCCTATACTCTAGGACAACTACCAATGATTTCTTGAAAAAAGATGCTGGACTTATTTAACGAGGGATATTTTGAGCCAAATATTTTTACTCAGTGGAACCTTGGCTTCTATTCCTTTACATCTGAATTAGAAAGTTAAGGAATTAATCGATGAAAAGGACCATTTACTACCTTAGGAGTTGAGACATAAGAGAGCTAAATTCCATATCCGGGCTCTGCTCTGCTGGGAAGCATAGAATGGACACCTGCTGGTTGTTAGGGACAAATTAATAGAGTCTGATAAAATGAAGCTTCCTGGGGAAAGATAATGTTCTGGATTGACTTGAAGCCAATGTCCTGTCCCCATAAGAAGGTAGGGTTGAGGACTCCAATTGGCCTCCTAGGTTTGTTGATGAGAAGGCATAGTGCGGGCTATCATTTTTCTCTTGACACTGTCTTAGCTGTAAGTGACTATGCTGTCAACTGCCAGTAAATAATAATTAAGGGTTCGTAGCTTCTCCCAGATGCTTCCTATAAACCTTGACTGTGAAGGCAGAGTAGTCAATGTTCTTTTGAAAGACTGCTTGGTTGGAATTACTTGTTTGTTCTTTCTTTCTTTCTTTTTCTTTTTCTTTTTCTTTTTTTTTTTTTTTTGTAGGGCAATGGGGGTTAAATGACTTGCCCAGGGTCCCACAGCTAGTAAGTGTCAAATGTCTGAGGCCTGATTTGAACTCAGGTACTCCTGAATCCAGGGCTGGTGCTTTATCCACTGTGCCACCTAGCTGCCCCCTTGTTTGTTCTTTCTATAGAAGATTAAACATGGCTAAAAATTACCATTCACCATGGAAAGGTCTCGTGGAGAAGCAACTATGTGAGGATAACAAGGATTCTAGTTATCACTGAGGGAGACCAGGTGGGTCAGTGGGAACCAGGCATGTCAGGTTCCTTATTCTGACCCCCCCCATCTGTTCTTTACTATCCATTTGCCTTTAGGCAAACCAACTATCCTCTCTGGGCTTTTGTTTCCTCTTTGTATAATGAAGAGGTTGGTCAGAATGACCTCTAAGATCTTCCTCTCTAAGTTTTTGAGAGGATAACTATACTCCTAGCAAAAGAGAGATCCAGAGTTCTTTGTCAAAGCAGAATTCATAGAATACAAGATGTCCCCAAAGTCTTAGATTAAGACAATCGCTATATAATCTGAGGCCAACTCAAGGCTTCAAGCAGGCACTCAGTCTTACTTAAAGTTAACATCCTCACAATTAACCTAGGACCAAGTAAAAGACTCTGTACATAGAAGTAATTTAATAAATGTTAGCCAGTTGTTTATGTCTTCTCTTGGGAGGAGAGGGTGGAGAAACTATGAACTCTGGCACAAAATCACTATAGCTATTACACCTAGAGATAGAAATAAATATACACATATACGTATATGAATACACTCATACACAGATATGTATGGGTGTGTATATATATATATATATATATACATATATACACATATGCATACATACATATATATGTACATACACCCATGACACCCATGTCCATCCACATATACACATCCACCCACCCACCCACATCCACCTACCCATGCTCACATATATATGTATATATGTGTATATGTATGATACAAGGGCCAAGTCTCTCCAAACTAAACAAGGCAGGTAGGTTCTTAGGTGCAGACACAATACATTACTGACAGTGTCCTCAGAGCCTGTCTGACTTGGTAAGATCCCCCAGAGTTCACTCTTCTTTGAAACAGACATTGAAAATCCAGGGTTGTCCTCCTCTATATGTTGAAGCATCAGAGAAGGACTTTAGTAGATTAAGTCACTCCCCAGCTCAATAACCTTTCATGCTTCCCTCTTATCTCTAGGAGCAAATACAAACTCCTCTCTTTAACATGCAAAGCCCTAAACAATCTGGTGTGAAGTTGTGGATAGAGCCCTGTACTTGAAGTCATGATGACCTGGCTTCAAATCCTTTCTCATATCTTTACTAGTTATTTAACTCTGGGCAAGTCACTTAATTGCTCTGTGCCTCACTTTGGAAAATGAAGCTATTGGAAATCAAAGGCCTTCAAAAGTCCCCACCAGCTCTCAATTTCTGATCCTATCATTGTAGTCATTTAACATATCTGGGCCTCAGTTTTCTTATCTGTAAAATAAGCTTAGAGATAGCCTCTAAGGTCTAATTCTGAGTTCTAGGAACCTTTCATCTTTAGACTTGACTCACTTTCATGAACCCTTCAGTCCAAGCAAGTAAAGTCCCCTTCTTGCTGTTCTTCACACATGAGACTCCATTTCCCCAATTTCTGCTTTTCCATTGTTCTGCCTGGGACCTCCTCCTCGTGCCTGGAATATACTTCTTTGTCCCTTCTGCTAAAGCATCACCTTGTACACAAAGCATTTCCTAATACTCCAAGATGCTGATGTCTTCCCCCCAATGATTATCTTGTATTCACTTGGTATATAATTATATGGTGCCTCATCCCTTTGAAATGTAACCGTCTTGAGGGCAGGGATTATTTCATTTTTGTCTTGCATCCCCAGCAACTGGAAACTTGTCTGGCCTACAGTAGGCACGTAGTAACTGTTTATGATTGACTGGATGCAAATCAGGTGAGGGATCCCTCATTCTATCCCTGCAGGAAGTTCCTAGGCTGCTAACTTTTTTTCCTTAATTAATAACAACAACAGCAGCAGCAGTAACAACAGCAACAACACAACAACAAAAATTGATCTAGTCCCTATTTTGTGCCAGTCACTGTCCCAAATGCTTTATAATTGTTAACTAATTTGATCCTCACAATAGCCCTCAGAGGTAAGTGCCTAATTTTTCTCCCCATTTTTTCAAATGAGGAAAGTGAGGCAAACAGAGGTTAAGTGATTTGCTCAGGGTTACACAGCTTGTAAATATCTGAGCCTGGATTAAAATTCAGGTCTGTCTCTCTGTCCACTCTACTATCTAGCTTCCTCTATTTGTACATGCACAAATAATCGATGAGTTTGGGAATGTCCTTAAAATGCTTTCTGAAGCACATAGAGATTAAATGACTTGCCCAGGGTAACACAGTATGCAATAAAGACGAGATATGAACGTAGATCTATGATTATCAATTATATACTCCAAGAGTTTAAATTAATAGCCTCACATCAACCTTGGAGCAGACTCCTGAAGTGTTGCACAAGAACTTTATAACCCAGTGATCATTTATCTTCACCAGAGCTCCATGAGGTAGCTGGAAGGGTTATTATTTCTCTCATGTTTATGAAGAGGAAACTGAGGCTTTGAAAGGTCAAGGGATATTCCCAGAATATTCTGGTTCTGTTACACACTCTGGGCAAGGTAATAAGTGACAAGACTCTGACTGTTCTTGGCTTTGTTCTATTCAAAATTTTATCAATAACTTTGACAAAGATGTCAGGTCTGTTTTTTCATTTGCGGACGATGCCCAATTGAGAAGGATGGCAAATATGATGGGTGACAGAATAGAGACTTACAATAGAGACTTACAATCTTGTGTCAAGATGGCTTGGAATAATGGGACAAAATCATTGAAACATACTTCAACAGGGATAAATGTCAAGTCTTCCATTTTGGCTCAGAAAAATCTATTGTGAAATTTTAAAATGGGGGAGAGGTGGCTTAGCATCAGTTCACAGAGAAGAGATCCAAGGGGTTTAGTAAATACTAGGACAATCACAGTATAGAAAGGTTTTGGGAGAGTAAACAAGAAAGGATGTAAATTACAGAGTACAATGAGATTTCTCTCCTGAAAGTGTTGTCTCCAGGCAAGAGTTCAGGAAGGGCAGAAAGACATAGAGGAACGATGATGTCAGATTCCACTACCATTGCCACCATGGGTCCCACTGGTAGGGGAGGAATTGTCCCTTTCAATTCCCCATCTAGGATCTATTGTCCTACTTATAGCTCTGAGATTTTGAGCCTGCAAAGAGTTGACTATTTTGCCATGAGTATGGCGAATGTGGAGAAGTAACGAGAAATTGGTCTGGAGACATAGGCTGAAGTCACATTTTGAGGCGCACCAAATGCTACAAATTAAAGTTTGGATTTGATTGTAGAGGCAATAGGAAGTCACTAGTGAGGGGCTAGAATAATATCAAAAGCCAGTCTCAAATATCACCTCTTTGAAAAATCCTGATGCTTTGGGTCTGAACTAGGTTCCCTCCCTAACTCTTTTTCCCCCTTTTTTTTCTGGGGCAATGAGGGTTAAGTGACTTGCCCAGGGTCACACAACTAGTGTCAAGTGTCTGAGGTCAGATTTTAACTCAGATCCTCCTGAATCCAGGGCTGGTGCTTTATCTACAGTGCCATCTAGCTGCCCCTCCCCTCCCTAACTCTTACATAACACTTCAAAAATACCTTTAAAAACAATAATGCCATCATGTAACTCTCTGTGTCTCATCCCCCAACTTTAGACCATAAGCTATAGGTCTTGTCTGAAGACCACATTCCTCCTAATTCCTTACATAATAGTCTGAACATAATTAGGCACTTGATCCATGTTTTTTTTTTTTTTTTTGGTCAATGATTATATTGAGACAAATCTTGATACTCACCAAATACAAGGCTTTATTCTCTTTCCCTCAGTGAAATTCATGCCACAGAATCCACTGTCATTAAAATAGCTTCCAAATTGTTATTTTGATTTCCTTAATAAGAAAAGATAGGCAAATAATTCCAATTTCAAACCACACCCACTCAGTAATAAACCATACTCAATTTCATTCAGTGTGGAGAAAGAAAAGCCTTTGTGCCTCCGGCTTGTAGAAACAATATATATGAGCCAGCCTACTGGTAAAGCCATCTGGTTTTTTGTTGGGTTATTTTAAATAATCACTCTTTCCCTCCCCCTTTCTATTAATGAAAGCAGCCTAAATAAGTGGTGTATTCTGTACTTTGCATAATTACCCTTCTTGAATACTGTCCTGCCTCAGTCTTTGGGGGCCTGGCACACTGTAGTTGATTATAACATTGCTCTTAAGTATTAAATGACTGAATTGTAATTCTACATGCATTACAGATTCTGGCAAATGGAATCTTTTGTCTTCCTTAGTATGATGTATAGGCAGCCTTCTTGGTCCCCCTACATTTCCTGATTCACTGACTTGCTTTTCTTCTTCCTCTTCTTTTTTTAAATGGCTATAGGCTTAATGCTGTTATGGAGGACATATGTGAAAAGGAGGTGGGCTAGACATGTAGCAAAGGTGAAAGATACTAGGTGGTACCTACGCGGAAATTCAATTCAATCAAAATTTATTAAGCACCTACTATGTGTCAGACACTGCTAAGCACAAGAGATGTAAATAAGGGGAGGAAAAACAGTAACTGACTTCTCCAAAAAGCCTTTTATAGGCACTCTTAATTTGAGAGCCTTCACTCTGAAATTATCTCCAATTTATCCTGTATAAATACTATTTATAAATAGTCAATTGAACATCTCACCCATTAAACTATGATCTCTGCGAGACAAGGAGCATTATTTTTGTCTTTCTTTGCCTCTTAGGCACTTAATGCAGTAGGTAATTAATCAATACTTTTACCTTAATCGAGTCCCAGAATGGTTAAGTGACTTGTCCAAAGTCACCCAGGGAAGCGAGAGGTAGAGCAAAGATTTGAACGCAAGACCCCCCCACTATTAAAAATCCCAGCACTCTTTTCCATATAAGAGGTTGATTCATGGACAGAAATGAGTACATGTTTTGGAAGTCAAGAAATCATAGATCTAAAGTTATAAAGGACTGTCTGGGATATCCAGTACAATGCTTCTCATGCAGTTGAGGAAAGTGAGGTAAGAAAGTGTAAATGACTTACCCGAAGTGATGCAGGTGAACCTAAGATCCAAGCACAAATCTCCTGGCTTCAAATCCAGCATTCATTTCATTGTACCATGATTCCAGAGAGACATATACATATTCTGATGCCTCTGAAGCTGTGTAACTTTGGGCACATTCCTTGTCCTCCACTTTTCTCAAAATGAGGTCATTAAATTAGGTGATCTTGAATGTCCTTGGTAAAAATCATACAACTGAAGTAACTTCATTCATTTTCACTATTTATATTGTAATATTATATTATCATATGACAGAATAGAAACACAAGCCATTTTCAATGCCCCAATTACTGATTAAGACAGTTAATTTCCCTGAAATCAACAATGCTTCAGCCACAACTATTTGTATTCTAATTTAGGAAATAGACTTGTTTAAAACATTTTAATGCTGTTATATGTTTTTTTTTCTATCTTAAAGGAAGTTAATTCTTTGTCAGTATATGTACATTTTCTGAAGTTCATTATCCATTTGTCTTGCTTTCTTATCCATGAAAAGGATAAGGAATCAAGTAGACAACTGATTATGAGAGCTTCAAAAACCAACCCATAAATCTTTGTGTAATTATGACCCTTGTTTTATTCCCATCATTGGAACATAGAGGCTACTTCTATTTTGAATATGCTCTGTATTCTTCCCACCAACCTCCCTTCAACCATTTTTTGCATGAGGAAAAAGCAATGAAACTAAGAGATGAGCTAAGCATCTCAATCCATCTGTTTGAAAGCAGATTAACCAGCTGTCATTATCGTTGACAATATTAACAAACAATACAATTGTTATTTATAAAATAACAATAAGGTATTAATTAAGAGTCAAAATGTTACCTTCACCAGAGATATGTGGAACCAACAGCTTCTTGGAGTCAGTCTGTTAACCAATGAGCATTAATAACTTGGCTGGTGCCTGGTGTTATAGTGGACACTGGTGACTCAGAGAATATCCAAAAAACATAGTCCTTGAGCTCAGGGGGCTCTTGTTCAAATGTGGGGTGGGATGGGGAAACAATGTAAGTAATTAGGTTCATGTGAGACATATAGAGTATGAGGCAGTAAGTAATAGAGAGGAATGGATGAGTAGCTAGTAGAGTAAATGGGTGGATGGGGAATGAGGAAATGGGGACATGGGGAAAGGCTTTCTGTGAAGATGGAATCATGCTGGAGCTTGAAGGAAGCCAGGGATAATTAAGAGGTGGGACATAAGGGACAAAATCAAAAAGTAGGGCGAGGAGGAACAATCAGTCTAAAAGCTTAGAATGGGGACAGGGGGACTTTCATATTCAAGAACGATATATAGGCCAAAGTATCTATATAAGAGAGTGCATGTAGGGAATAAATTGTTAGAAGTTTAAAAAAAATAGGATGAGATTGTCCTGTGAAGAGCCTTAAATACCAAACAAAGGACTTTATATTTGATCTTGGAGGTAATAGTGAGCTCCTATGGTTGCATTTATTGAATAGTAGCATGGTTAGACCAACACTTATTTTTTGTGTTTTTTTTTTTCTTTTCTTTCTTTTTTGGAGGCAATTGGGGTTAAGTGACTTGTCCAAGATGACATAGCTATTAAGTGTCTGAGGTTGGATTTCATTTCAGATCCTCTTGACTGCAGGGCCAGTGCTCTATCCACTGAACTATCTAGCTGCCCCTAATATTTTTTATTCCAATTTTATTTTCTAGTTCCAAAATTTCTCCTTCCCTCAACCTTGCCCCCTACCCAATGAGAAGAAAATAAATGTGATACTCATTCCATATATCAAGTCATGCAAAACAAATATGTGCTTAAAATATTTTAAAAAGCAGGAAAAAGGAAAGAGAATAAACTATGCTACAATCGCATGCTGAGTCCATCAAATTGCCATCTGGATGTGGATAGATGTTTCATCTTGAGTGTCTTAGATTTGTGATTTATCATTTTAGTGATCAGTGTTCACTTAAGGTTATCAAAGTTGATTTTCTTTACATTATAGTTGTTACTGTATAAATTATTCTCCTGGTTCTACTCATTTCACTTTGTATCAGTTCATACAAATTTTTCTAGGTATTTCAGAGACTATTCCTGTTGTTTTCTTACTGCACAATAGTATATTCATTCATTTATTATAACTTGTTTTTTTTTGTTCGGTACTTTTCAGTTGTGTCTGACTCTTTATGAAGATACTGGAGTGGCTTGTTATTTCTTCTCAGTGTATTTACAGAAAAGGAACTGAGACAAAACATGGTTAAATAATTTTCCCAGGATCACACAACTAGGAAGAGTCTGAGACCAAATTTGAACTCATGAAAATGAGTCTTGTTCACTCCAGGTCTATCACTCTGTTCACTGCAACTATATCTTGTTTAGCCATTAATCAGTTGATGGGTATCCCCTCAGTTTCCAATTCTTTCCCAACAACAACAAAAAAAGAGCTAGGGCAGCTAGGTGGCAAAGTAGATAAAGCACCAGCCCTGGATTCAGGAGGACCTGAGTTCAAATCCAGCCTCAGGACACTTGACACTTACTAGCCGTGTGACCCTGGGCAAGACACTTAACCCCCCATTGCCCAGCAAAAAAAAAAAAAAAAAAAAGAGCTAGTTTAAATATTTTTGTGCATATGAGTCATTTTTTCTTTCTTTTTTTCATTCTGGGTAATAGACCAAAAGTGATGTCTTACTCACTAAAAGGGATGCACAGTTTATATAGTTTTTTTTTTTTAAACTGGCTTTCCAAATTACTTTCTGGAATGGTTGGGCTAGTTCAAAGATCCACCCACAGTACAGTAGTATCCCTATTTTCCCTAAATCTTTTTCAGCACTTGTCATTTTCCTTTTTGGTCCATCTTTACCAATCTGATGGATGTGAGATGGTATCTCCAAGTTATTTTAATTTACATTTCTCTAATTATTAGTGATTAGGGCATTTTCACATGTTTATTGATAACTTGGTTTCCTTCTTTGAAAACTGTCTATTCATACCGTTTTGATTACTTATCCACTGGAGTTTTATTGGAAATTTGACTCATTTCCCTACATATTTTAGAAATGAGACCTCTTATGAGAGGAACTTGCTGCAAAGATTGCTTTCCAGTTTCCTGATTTTCTTCTTATTTTAGCTGCATTGGTTTTGTTTGAAACTTACACTTTAGGGGAAAAAAAATCACTCTGGCCTCTGAGTAGAAGATGGACTAGGACATAAAGGAACTTAACAAAGGGAAACCAAACTAGAATATTGGTTAAAAAAACTGATTAGAACTTGTAACAGAACATTGGTTGTCTAAGTGGAAAGAAGATGTTATATTTGAGAAATATTGTGAAAGTAGAAACAATAAGATTTTGCAATAGATGGATATATGGGATGCGTGCCAGTGAATAATTGAAGGTGGCTGAGGTTTTTCAGCCTAGTAGATTCAGAGACTGTTTTTGCCCTCTATAGTATTTCAAAAATTGAAGAGAGGAGAGCTTTGGAGAAAATAATAAACTCTGTTTTGGGCATATGGTCATTTGACATATCTTCAAGAGATCCAGTTTATAAAATCCAAAGGCAGTTGGTAATATGGGACTGATGCTTAGGACAGAGGACTTGGGCTGGATATAGAAATCTAGGAATAATTTACCCAGAGGTATAATTGAATCCATTTCAGATAATTAGAAACCAGATAATATAGAGGAAGAAAGGAAGGGGGACTACAGGAATCAGGTCAGTTGTAATCTGTATTTATTTATTCTTAAAGTCCTTTCTCCAATAAAGACATGGTGGAATAGGTGAAGAACCCCGGTCTCTAGTGTCTAAGTCGGCTTAGTTGTCTTTCAAACTTTGTCCCCACAATGGAAATTCCATTGCTTTTTGCTCGTTCTTGTTCTCTGTCTCTCTGTCTCTCTCTCTGTGTCTGGTTTCTGTCTCTCTGTGTCTCTCTCTGTGTCTGTCTCTCTGTCTCTCTGTCTCTGTCTCTGTCTCTCTCTCCCTCCCTCCCTCTCTCCCTCTTTTCCTCTCTCTCCCTCTCTCTCTCCCATCCAGTGCTAACCTTCCTACTCAAAGTGTCTGAGCCTATTCATGGTGATACCCTCTCCATATTTTTCTTCTCCTACCACTCTTCATCCTACAAATGTACCTTTACTCTCTAAAATAATAGGATTTCGAACTAGAGGGAAGCTGAGAGATGATTTAGTCCAACCCCTTCACTTTGCAGATAAAGAATCTGAGAACCACAGACAAGTAATTGGTCCTCCAAGGTCACAGATGAAATGATTGTCAGAACAAGGCTTCAGGCATGGGAAGACAGGTAGTCTGAATCCAAATTGAATGCTCTTTTTACTATGTCTCCTCTTTTATCCAAACTCCCCTCTGTTCTGTTGTATTCCTTCAGGGCCATGTTCTTTGCTATGTAGTAGGAAGCTTAGGGTAATCACATCATGATTTATACCATATTTATATATGGTTTATGTTCAAACTTGGCTTCAGGCCTAGATGCCTCAGTGAAGGCATGTGGGTCCTAGGTCCAAGGGGAACATCATCCCATAGTGTGCTAGACTTTGGGTGAGCAGTACTTGGATTTGAATTATGACTCAGGAACTTGTTATGTGACCTGGGTCAGGGCATAAAAAGATCACAGAGAATCCTAGGAAACTAATAAGTCTGTAAGGGACTTTAGAACTCTTTCCCCCCCAAGCATTCCCAAATCACGGGAGACATGGATCCAGGAGAAGTGAGTTTATTATTCAACAAGCATTTATTAACCACTTACCTTCCACCAGGCACTGTGATAATCATTGGTGATACAAAGAAAAATCAACTTACAGTCTATACTCTCAAGGAACTCATATTCTAATGGAGGAAAAACAAGATGCAAAACACACACACGTATGTGTATATATACATGGATACATAGACACAAGATATACAGGAATGAGTAATACAGTATCTGCTATATGCCAGATACACTGAAAAGTGCTATATAAATATTATCTCATTTCATTCTCATGACAACTCTGTAAGGTAAGTGTTTTATCCCCATATTAGTTGAGGAATCTGAGAGAAATAGAGCTAAAGTGACTTGCCCAAGGTCACATAATGAGTGTCTGAGGCTGTATTTAAACTCAGGTCTTCCTGACTCCACCTATCTTCCTTACTTAGCTATCTATCTATCTATCAACTCCATCACAGTTAAAATGGAAGGTAATCTCAGAGAGAAGATAACAGGAAGTTGCCTAGAGGAAGATTGATATAGGGCTCATGGGTACTATTTGATAAATAATGAAATTATCTTATTGAAATATTCCAGAAACTCTGAGACAGCTAGGTGGCACAGTAGATAAAACACTGTCCCTAGATTCAGGAGGACCTGAGTTCAAATCTGGCCTCAGACACTTTATAATTACTAGCTGTGTGACCCTGGGCAAGTCACTTAACCCTTATTGCTTCACCCTCCTCCCCCCCCAAAAAAGAAAAAAAATAAATATTCCAGAAACTCTAAATTGATAGCCTTTGTTGTATGCTTGAAGAAATAAAATTATTTATGTTAATTCTTGACCTGTAAGGTGGTGCAGTAGATAATAGTGTTAGCTCTGCAGTCAGCAGCACCTGAGTTCAAATCTGGCTTCAGGCACTAGCTGTATAACTGTGCAAGTCACTTAACTCTGCCTCAGTTTTCTCATCTATACATTGAGCTGGAAAAGGAAATGACAAATCATTCTAGTACCTTTGTCGAGAAAACCCCTATATGCGTCACAGAGAGTTGGACATGACTAATCAACTAAACAACAACATGTGAATTCTTAGGAGAATGTGTATAGCAGACTAGAATTTCTTCCCTTTCATATTGAAGAAGGGGTATACTAGGTTTTCTTTTAAATAAGCCAAAGAATAGAGAGATAGGAAAAATATTAGGGGCCCCCACCTAATTGACCCCCTTCTTCTTGATGACAAAACTGAGGTTCAGAGAGGTAACACAACAAGGTCCTGAAGGCCAAACCAGTAGAATTGGAATTTTGACTTGGGTTTTCTGGTAAAAATTAAAAAAAATAATTCTCAAAGATAAGCTAGGGATAAAAATATCCCCTACTTCAGTGGTGTTGTGAGGATCACATGAGGTAATGTGGGAAAGTCCTAGGCTATTTAGATTTTTCTTATAGTATTTAAAGGGTAATAGCTGGAATAGGAACCAAAGATGCTCTTGTTGGCTTCAGAAAACAGACCCAATAGCAATAGATGAAAGCTATAAAGAGATAAAGTGGTTTGATGTCAGGTGAAAAAAATCTACTAATTTAGATGTAACCATAAGTAGAATGGGCTGCTTCTGGAAGCCATGGCTTCTCCATCAATACGGGACTTGAGCAATGCCTGGATTATCACCTATTGTAGATGATGTAAAGGCCATTTTTATTCAGAATATGGGAGAGGTCAAGTGGTCGCTGAGGTGTTTTCTATCCCTGCCCTGCAATTAGTTGGATTTTATAATGTTTTAGAGGTCACCTTCATGGTCAGTCTTTTGAACAGAGTTAAGAAGAGGTATTGGGATCTTCTGTTATTCCCAAACTTGGGGCATTTGGGATGTTCAGGGAGGACCAGCACTTCTGGCGTGAGGGTTTGTCAAGCCCTTTTCTGGGCTGCTCATCCACATTTGGTGTTCCCATTACCCAACTCTCACCTATGCTCCAAGGAGTTGTAATATTCACAGTAGCCATACCCTCATAAAACTGACGGGCTAAACCAGGTTGAGGGTAACTAATATTCTTCAAACCCACCAGTGAGTTAGGGGAATATCTTATCAAAACATGTAAGGGTAGCTAGGTGGCACAATGGATAAAGCACTGGCCCTGGATTCAGGAGGACCTGAGTTCAAATCTGGCTTCAGACACTTGACACTTATTAGCTGTGTGACCCTGGGCAGGTCACTTAACCCTCATTGCCCCACCAAAAAACCCAAAACACAACAAAACAAAAACAAAAACAAATAACATGTAGACTTCCTCCAGCAAAATGGGTGGATGAGAACAAATTGTTCCAGTGGTCATGAAGGTGGCTGAAGCATGTGCTCTGGGGTGCTAAGAGAGCGTGCAAGACATCAAAAGATAACCAAGGTCATTCACTGCATCTGAGCCCATCGCTAGTCATTCTGACTTTTGACATGCCACTGCGACTTCAATGACTCTGAAAGGAGAGAGGGAGGCTAATGACTGTGCAACTCTTTCTCACATAAATCCAGTTCATGTTCCAGTCAAGATATCACCCCATGATTTCCTTGGTCTTCTTCAAAACTTACATAGTAGCTGCCTATCTTACCTATGATTAAGAGGGTATATAAAACCCACATACATACATATACAGACATATGTACATATATGTACTTATATAATAAACATATACATATAGAATATATATACATATGTATACACATATATGTCTATACACACATCTTTCTGTCTGTCTGTCTGCCTATCTATGAGCCCACCTCTAGGTTCTTTCCATTGGCTGACTGCTGAATAGCTGGCTTTGAATAGACTCATCCCAAATGGCTTGGTCCCGTGTATGGAGGCAGACCATGTTACTACTAATTGAACTTGTATTTTTTACATATATTTTGCCTATGCTTACCTAAATGCATTTAGTTTCCTTTTATGAATTACCCCCCTCCCCTTGAAGAATAGGGACTATTTCATTTCTGTATCCCAGTGTCTTCTGTAGCATTCAGTGCCTCCAGTGCTTGCAGCATAACATGTGGTTGCTAAATACTTGTTGATTTGATTGATCCTAAGCTTCTAAGTGAAATAAATTACCCTAGCTTTCTTTTGTTCATGGAAAAATGAGAATGAGAGGCGATGAGCACTTGAAATAGACTAATATGTTTACGTGTTCATTTTGGACAACAATTTTAATTTTGTCTTCTACCCTCCCCCCCTTCTCCCTGTGTTAACCCCACTCATACTCCCCAAAGTTAGTACTGTTTACAAAAGGCATCATTGAGTCAAGGGCTGTCCTCATTCTGCTCCTGAAGATGGTAACAGTGAAATTTCCCAAAGGTTTAAAGCCAAAGGAACACTATGGGGGCACTGGTATAATATATAAACAGAATGACCTAGCAAATGAATCCTGGGCTATGATTAATTAATGCTTATTGATAAACCATAGAGTACATGGCTCTGTATATGGTATTTCTACCAGATGTAGAGAAGCTTCCATCTCTGATGGCCCCTGGGATCTCTCGCTTGAGTCTAAGTGAAAGCAAGAGAATAGCTTTCTTAATGTAGAATATCATGATGGCCTCATCTTGCCAATGGGACCCATCCAAAGGCCAAAATGTCAAACAATGTTGGGGTAAAGTATCAATAGTATAAAACTCTCCTGACATTTACATTCCTGTTGGAAAGATCACTGAGGACCCAGCTGTGAATAAAGTGTAAAGATAAAACAATTAGGTCACATTTGCAGCTCTACAGATGCTGTATAGAAGCAAAGATCAGCCTGTAGAGTCATGAGAGGAAAGTCAACAGTGTTCTTGTTGATCAGTTTCCTTTATTCCTGCAGGATAAGAATATGGCATCAAGGTTCTGGTGTATGCATTTGCATTTGTGTTACATTTTTGCCACCACTTGTTTATACACTTTATCTGCAACTCCCCCAAATAAAACAAAGAACAAACAAACAAACAAAAACAAAAAAAAACAAACAAACAGTTGCCTTTAGCTTTGAAGGAAGAGTCTTTCTTCTGGAAGCCCCCTAGAGAACCATCATTTTGTTGTTTGTAACAGAATTATATAGCAGAAGTAGAATATTTCTTGTCTGATGAAGACAATAGTATGGGATCAAAGACCTAGAGCTAGACAGGAACATGGAGGTGATCAAGTCCAACCCTCTCGTTTTATAAATGGTGAAAGTGAGGGCAGTATAGGGGGATGGACTTTCCCAGAGTCTTACAGATGTTAAGCAGGATTGGAAACCATGGCTATATGATTCTAAACCCATTTTGCTAACCACTACTCAATATTGTCTCTATAATGGACTAGTTCAAATCTTCATAGTTCATAGTAGATTCTGTTGTCATTGGAGAGGCACATGTAAAGCAAAAGAATGCCGCAACTTGTACCCATAAGGGCTTGGGCTGGAGAAGTGGCAGAGAATCAAATTTTATTCCATTTTAAAATTCTAAAACACTTATCTTGGGGGCGGCTAGGTGGTGCAGTGGTTAAAGCACCGGCCCTGGAGTCAGGAGTACCTGAGTTCAAATCCGGCCTCAGACACTTGACACTTACTAGCTGTGTGACCTTGGGCAAGTCACTTAACCCCCACTGCCCCAAAAAACAAAAACAAAACAAAACAAAACACTTATCTTATGAAAGGTGAGAAGTCTGGATGGCAAGTCACAGAGTTTCAACTGGTCAATCATGTCCTTGCCTCTTTCCCCTCTGAGGCACTTTCTCTCTTGTTCTACATGTCAAAGATATTCTCTGATGTGATTTTTTTTTTTTTTTGGATAAAGGACTAGCATTACAGCTAGAAAGCCCTAAGCTGAAATCCTGCTTCTCTTACATAATATCTTATATATGTTTTATATAGTGGCCTAGGCAAAGGCATTTCTCTAAAAGCCTAAGTTACAAAAAAGATTCGGCTACATGGCACAGTGGATAAAACACCGGCCCTGGATTCAGGAGTACCTGAGTTCAAATCCGGCCTCAGACACTTGAAACTTACTAGCTTGTGACCTTGGGGAAGTCACTTAACCCCCATTGCCCCACCCCCAAAAATAAAAAAATAAAAAGATTCAATTGTATAAATTTGGAATGGTAGCCCCACTAGAAGTCTTCTCTACCTATAAATTCACAGGTCTCAAAAATAAAATAAAGTACCCCAGGTATTATATTAGTCATAAGGTATTATAGTAGATAGAGTGTTGACCCTGGTGCCAGTAAGACCTGAGTTCAAATTCTGATTCAGAAACTTAATACTTATGTGATCCTTGGGTTGTAAGTTAATCTCTGTTTCCATATACATAAAACAGAGGTAATAATAACACCTACTTTCTGTGGCTGTTATGTAGATTACTTATATATACACACAACATATATATGTATATACATACATATGGTAAGTGTTTGTATACATGTATGTATATACATGTGTATATACATATACACATATAATTCTCTCATGCTTTCCCAGTCACCAATGGAGTAAAGCAGCAGGGATGTCTGTTTGCTCTCATGCTTTTTTGTTTTTTGTTTTTGCTTTTTCTGTGGGGCAATGGGGGTTAAGTGACTTGCCCAGGGTCACACAGCTAGTAAGTGTCAAGTGTCTGAGGCCGGATTTGAACTCAGGTACTCCCGAATCCAGGGCCGGTGCTTTATCCACTGCACCACCTAGCTGCCCCTCTCATGCTTTTTAGCATAATGTTTTCAGCAATGTTATCAGATATCTTCAATGAGGACAGAAAGGGCATCAAGGTCAAGTCATACACCGATTGTAAATTATTTTACTTGAAGAGGCTCCAAGCCAAGATGAAAGTAGATGGAGAGTTGGTGCACAGCTTTTTGTTTTCAGATGATTATACACTTAATGCAGTCTCTGAGGCTGAGATGTAACAGCATAGACTGATTCTCTGCCACTTGTGCTAATTTTGGCCTGACAACACCATGAAAACAGAAGTTCTTCATCACCCAGCACCACACCGTCCATACATGGAACCGAATAGGTAATGGCAAGCACCATGTCAGTATGCTTTTCAGGGATGTACACATAGATATACACAAAGGGATGTACACATAAGTTGATGTACCATTGCTCAGTTTTTTTCCCTGAAGGAAAGTGTGGGAGAGAAGTATTGGGTCCTGAGATCTAGAAGCTAAGTGAGTAATCGTGGATAAGTCATTAAGTTCTCTGTATCTTGTCTTTTTCAACCATAAAATAAAAAGGTTGATATGATTGAATGTTCTCTAAGGTCACTTCCTTCTTAACCATTTTGTCTCTTCTTTGAGCACAAAGGACAACTCTGTCTCTCCCTCTGTATGTATGTATGTATGTGTATGTGTATATGTATATATATGTGTGTGTGTGTGATGTGTATATGTGTATATATATAATATATAATTATACCCACATATATGTGTGTGTAAACACAGGTTCATTGAAACAAATTATTAAATTGTTAGTGTGATCATTTATACCCCAGAAAGCATTAAAGCAGCCTTCACTACAAAATCAGGGTTGGACTTGATATTTTGTTGATTGTCTACACTTAAGAAAGTGATGCAGAAATTGTTAATGATACAGATTAAATTTTAAAGTATGTCACGTTCACATTATTTTTTCTTCTTCAGAGAACCTGGTAATTAAACATTTACCAGCAAACTCCTGTTCTTGATGTATTCTAGAGTGCAAAGGTAGCCCATTCTTTGAGAGTTAGGGACAGTCTATGTTTACTTATAGTTTCAAAGTACCTAACAGTGCTAAGAGCATCAAGACATAGTTCTCATGAGGAGTGGTTGAGTCAGATCTACAATGTGAAGGTCACTGTCCTGAGACCCAGAAGCCTTAGGTTTATTCTTCATTCTAACACTAGCTAACTGGGTAATCTTGGGTAAGTCATTAAGCTCCCTGAATCTTGTCTTTTTCAACTAAAAAATAAGAAGGTTAAGTCTGGATATTCTCTAAAGTCTTTTCTTTCTCTACCATTCTGGTTCTGCTTATCCGACTTACCAGCATTATACATGTATAATATTGGAAAATTGAGCTTTTTTATTTTATAGGAATAATTAGTCAACAATTATTGAACACTAAGACCAGAGAGACAGCATAGTGTAATGAATAACACACGGGTCTTAAAGACAGGAAGACCAGGGTTGCAGGGTTCCAGATCTTTCTTTTAAACATTCTAGTTGCATGACCCTGGGACAGCACTTAAACCCTTAGTGTTCTGGGCAACTTTCCAAGCCCATCATTTGCACTGAGGCCTAGATGTGCAGTTGGAAGATGAAGTTTTCTCACCTGGAAGTCTCCTATTGCAATACAATCACTGGCCTGGTCTTTTGCTTATAGTGGAACAGGCACTGCTCGAGGTGCTAGACACTGAGAAAAAAAATACATGATTCTGATGACATCAGATTTACATTAAGATTACTGGCATCCAGGATTCTGCATGTAAAAATGATGATTTCAGCTTACAAATAGCTCTGGCCTTTCAGACATGACTTGTAAATGGAGGAGTCTGAGCATTTGTATATAGACCTAATCCTGTCAGACCCTTCACCTTTTTTCTGTCACTGGGTTAGAGAGACCATATTCTAGGTCATGTGCCTTGCTGCAGCATCAAGCTAATAAGCTAATCATCTCATTATAAAGAACAAAAGTAAGAGTTAATTTCTAACCCACATTGACTTTGGAGATTCTTCAAGGCTTTTCTCCTGTTTTCAGAAAATGATAGGATCAGTCATGCATCTGCAAGCAATATCTACATTTACAGGGAAAAAAAGAATGAGTAATTGTTTGATTAAAAAACCAAATCTTTGCAGCTGTATTGTAAAGGCATTCCTTAACACACACAGGAAAAACTGAAATGGTATGTTTGTCTGAATATGGGACATTTACACTTATACTCTATCTGACAGATTCAGAATAATGATCTGGGCTGACCACATTATAGGGTAAACACTTTAACTTGATTTGCTTGAAGCTTGTTTTCTCTTCAGGTAAACTAGGGGTACATATGTGTATACATGTGCATATGTAATCGTGTATGTGTATACACATGCACACATGTGTATACACATGCATGCATATGTGTATATGCGCACACATATTTGGGGGGAGAGGCTTCTTTGGAATTTTCACTTTAGAAGAACCTCCGTCTAGGGGAGAAAGTAGAGGAAATACAAGGTTCTGATTTTTACTTCTCCCCACCCCATCGTAAGCTTATATTTTATCCTTTTTTCCCCTTTCTTTGAATCACATTGGCCCATTTTCCCCACTGTCATTTCAAGACATTTTCCCTCTTAAAATTACGTGGTTGAGTCCTTGGCCCTTCTCTTTACTCTATGGCTGCCAGAAATCGTTTCTCATACTCTGCAACTTTCACTAACCAAAAAATAGATGTAACAGTTTCAACCTTTTTATCCTCTCTAAACTATTCCTTCCATCCATTCCCTGCTTTTGTTTTCTCGTTTTTTTCTAGTTGTCAGTATAGTTGGAACACTTTTTTGAAGTCAGATTCCTGCTCGCTCCCTCCCCCTACAGGTAGCAATAGGAAAGACAACTGAAAGAAATAAAACTCTTATTGCTGCACAGCTCTTGAGGGTAAGGGTGTGTTACTATTTCAGGAGTTTAGTGAACCAAGTGGAACAGTGGATTGAGATGTGGCTTTGGAATCTGGAAAGACTGAGTTTAAGTGCTATTTCAGAACCTTAATAGACTTGTGACCCTGGGCAAGTCATTCTCTTTCAATCTTAGTTTCCTCATCTTTAAAATCAGGAGGTTAGGCTCAGTGTCCTCTGAGATCCCTTCTAGCTTTAGATGTATGATACACTTGAATGATGATGCTATGATACTAAAGTCCTATGATACTAAAGCTGCTGCTTATTTGGAAGAGATGATGAAATCTCACTTGTAAATACATGGCAAGTTTACATATGAATTCAATTCAATAAATATTTATTAAGCATGAGCTCTGTGCCAGGCACTCTGCTCAGCACTGAGGATACAAATAAGAAAAAAAAGACAGTTCTTGCCCTCAGGTAGCTTATAATCTAATAGAGGAAGAAAATATACAAAAGCAAGCTGAACACTGAAAGGGACTTCACCAGGAGATATGATATTTCATAGACTCTAAACCAAGCAGAATCACTTATAGAAAATGGAAAGGGCAGAGGCCTCTAAAAAAGGAAGCTTTGAGATGTTTACTGTTCTAGCCTTCAGCCCAATCAGAGAGGAGAGGCAACTGAGGGAACTAAGATGCTGAATATCAAAAGGTAGGTCAATATGAATGCTAATGGAATTTCAGGTGACTAGTTTATCCTAGGGGGTATGGGGTAGTGGGGCATGAAGTTACATGGAGTCAAAAGAAAGCAAAGATGCTGATAGGAAATAATAATTTGGTAATTGGCATCTATATCACATAGTATTTTAAATTTACAAGTTACTTTACATAAATTATTTCTTGTAAATTAGCTATGTCTGTATCCATTTTATAAAATGGGAAACTGAATCTAAAAGAAGTTGAGATTTGCCCAGAATCATAAAACTAAAATGATTATCTACCTTTGAAACATAGCTTATGTTACCCCTACATGCTAACTTTCTTGACACCCTTCCCCAGTTGTTACTAGTCTTTTTTGAAATAACATTGTAAAACTTTGTTTATGTTTTGTATTTACTTATCTATGTATATGTCATATAATCTTGGGAGAATGTAAACTCACTGAACTCAAAGGACTATTTCTCTTTTTAACCTGGAATCCTCCAAAACTAGTACAGTACCTAGGGCATAGAATGCTCTGAACAACTGTTTGTTGAAATGTATGGTTAGAGGTGGGATTGAAAACCAAACCTCCCTGATTCCACATATGGCAATTTATCCATGATGAAATATTTCTTTCCTAACCATTCTATGTGGATGGATTTGAAGATTCATCTGAATTTTATTCATCTCAGTTTCACTAGATACTTGTTGCCATTCTTAGAAGTTGAGCATTATTCTATCCATTGTGAATTTTATAACCAGTGAGGTTAAATAACTTGTCTAGGGTCACCCAGTATAGTGTGTTGCTAGAATTAGAAATTCTAATTTCTAATGTTGCCTCTCCCTAATGAAAATAGCTCTAATTATAGCAAATAGTCATTTCAGTTCTAAGAGATTATGTGGAAATGATCATGTAAGCCAGTAAATGACCAGCCAATATTTTGCAAATTGTGAAGCTGACAAAAGCAGAGTTCTTTGCTTCTATCTCAAGTTTAGCTTAGTTTAAAATTATGAACTGGGTGATACATCAAAATGAATAGGATACACCATATAAAGGAACTAAAAATATGCATGTCTTATGCAACATTTTATTCAATTTCCTCAGTATTAGATTCTCAGAACTTTCACTGAGAACACAGGATATCATTGATGAATTTTAAACAAAGACCAGCATATTTTCTCTCTTGCTAAGAGGGGAGACAGAGGCTTTATCTACAGCATGCTCTGCTAGCACTCTTCATTGGCACTTGCATTATGCCATATTCTTACTGTGTTCTTTGAATTTTCTTATTCAGGAATCAGACATATAATTAAGATCTGTGACTATAAATAGATTTTTGTGTGCTTGGCTTTGTTGAACATTAAAAGCCTAATCAAATACACATCAATATTTCTCATAATTTCAAAGTTATCCATCATATTAACTAATATTTAAATAATACCTCAAAGTTTACTAAATACTTTTCTTATAATGACCCCATAGTACAAATATTATTAAACCTTTTTTTTAAATAGAAGAGGAAATGGAAATTTACTAAAGCTACATGACTTAGTCATGAAAACAAATTCAATTTCTGGTTTTCTGAGTCCAAGCCAGTGCTTCACTGTGGTACAATCGCAAGTGCATGTGATTTGGAGCAGGAAGAGGAGTTATAATACTAGTTCTGATAGTACCTTTTTGACCTTAGGAAAGGCATTTTTCAGGGTCTGTGTTACCTATTCTGTCAGAAGAGTAGTTTATAGTATATGTTTTCTCAGCCTTCAGTCCCATGGTCTTCTTTTCTACTATGCCAGCTATCTCTTCAAAGTAAATCTAATAGAAATTCACATTTGAGATTCTACTTGTTTTTTTTTTCTTTTTTGATTCCTCTTTACTATTTTCTTGGGGTCCATTAATTTAACTCTTATCTGACTTGTGATGAGACACTTATTTTAGTTCTTATCATATTTCCCCAAACCCCACCCCCTTATTAGGTCAAGCATTTCCAGGGCTCCACTTCCTAAAACAGAGAAGTAAAAACCAATCTTTTTCTAGCTCATCCCACCATGTTCCTCTGTTCTATGTCAATCATCAGGGTCTATGTGGTTGGAGATCACTGAAAATGCTGGTGACCTTTGTCCCAATTCATCCAGTAATAAAGAAGAGCCCCTCTCTCTGGTCTTTCTATATACCTAACCTGATATAGATATTAAAAAAAATAAAAATAAAAACAACTGGTCACATCAGAAACTTAAAGTTAATGTGTGCTTCATTCACATGTTTCTGTAGGGATGTGCTGTCAACCATGGTGGTTGTTAATTGTTATCTGAGCATCATCAATGTGCAGTATTGCAGCAAACACAAGGGAATATGTGCAATCTGGAATGAAAATTCACCCAATAACCGGATGACAAGTTAGCCTCAATAAATTGCCAATGCTGTTTGTTTTTAATGCAGGTATTTGCGCATGCTTTGTGAGTATGTGCATGTGTGTGTGCACATGCGCGCGCACACACACACACACACACACACACACACATTTTTGGCCGATTGTTTGGGGAAGCTCTATATAGACAGATTCTCTTGTGTCAGACAAACTGATGGAAACGTCTTCCACTCATTTTTTCCCCTCTCATTTTCCCCCACAATGAATCCAACTCAAATTGGTGACTTGGTTGTTCATTTGTCCATAGTTCTTGAAGAGGACCAAAATGACATCACTATACTAGAGTTGTTACAGTGTGTCTGACTGTGGCTGATCAGACAGATACAAGCTTGGAATGCTTGACCACAGGTCAGGCACAAATAGGTCATGTGAACATTTCTGTTACATTCTCTAAATATACGCATCTCAACTTTCTTTTGAGCTATTTCAGTTCTGCTTTGCTTATAGAGCACAGCACTTCTCTAATGAGGACATGCCATGCTGGGCAGTCCTGGGCCAGTGTCTCCTATGTCATACAATCATTTCCAATTCCAAAACTCTTGAGAGTGTCCTCATATCACTTCTTCTGACCACTATGTGAATGCTTGGCCTGTGTAAGTTTTCCATAAAATAGTCTTTTAGGCAAGCGCATGTTTGGCATTCGAACAAGGTGGCTGTCCCATTGGAGTTGCTCTCTCTTTGGTAAAGTTTGAATGCTTGGCAGTTTAGTTCAAGAAAGGACCTCAGTGTCTGGTACATCACCTTGCCAGGGGATTTTCAGAATCTTGCTAAGACAATTCAAATGGAAGCAATTCAGTTTTCTGGCATGACACTGCTAGACTGTGCATGTTTTGCAGGCATATGACAGATTAAGCCATGAGATTGAGAGCTAACTTTTCAAATTGAGTAAGTGTAGCCTCAGAGTATGTCACCCAGGTGGTTGGGTTTTCGAGGTGCTCCATGGGATAATGTATTTAATGGGAAATTTACCAGGTTTGGAGTTATATGAAACATTTCTTTGTCCCTTATTAACTGTGCAACCTTGTCAACAAAGTTTTCTGTGCCTCAGTTTTCTTAACTAACAATGAGGGGAATATAACTGATTGCTTTGAAGGTCCCTTCTAGATCTAAATCTTTTGCCTTATGATCTCACTTTTTTCTTTTTCTTTTTCTTTTTTTTTTTTGAGGGAGTGACTGGACTTTTGACTTCCTTGGCGTAGGGCTGTCACTTTATGAGTGCAAATTGCCCCCAACTGGGAAACTTCTCATTTCCAAGAGTTGCTTGGGGATCTTGCAGAGAATACCCAAGTCAGTATGTGGCAGAGGCAGGTTTTAAATGCAGGCACTCTACATCCTTTTATACACAAGAAAGAATAGCTCACTTTTGCAAAGCGTGTGAGGTTTACCAAGTACTTTCTTCATAACCATATTTCAGAGCATATAGCTAACCCCATCTTACACATGAGAAAACCCAGGATCAGAAAGCTTACATGATTTGCCAACAGCCTCAGTGAATGAGTGTAAAAGCCAGGTGTCAAAGATCTCCCACATTTGAGTCCAATGTGCTCAGTTACTCCATGCTACCTTTCCATCATTACCTCCAGAGTTAAAGAAAAGTATGAGAAATTCAGGAAATGAGCATTCTTTAACTTTTCTTGGCTCCAAACATCTGTGTGTGTGTGTGTGTGTGTGTGTGTCTCTCTGTGTCTCTCTATCTCTGTCTCTCTGTGTCTCTCTGTCTCTGTCTCTCTGTGTCTGTGTCTGTGGCTGTCTCTGTCTCTGTCTCTGTCTCTATCTCTGTCTCTGTCTCTCTCTCTCTCTCTCTCTCTCACACACACACACACACACACACACACACACACGTGACCCTGAATCTGCAGTTTTTAGTGAATAATATGGTCTTGAATTTCTCACCCTTACAATTGAAATTCCAATATTCAGAGAAAACTCAATAAATATGAAAGCATTTATGATTTATTAAGATTAGTATTTTGAAGAAAGGATGACACAGGGGAGGGGTTGGGGTTGGGGTGGGGGGGGGTTGAGCTCTTTTCCTCAGGTGATTCAAATAAAAATGAGATTATGGGTATCCCATTTCATTGAAGGGATTGATCCAAATCTTTCTTTAACATTTATTAAGTGCCTGCCAGGGGCCAGACCTCCTGCTAGCTGCCAGATGTTCAAAGACAAAACCCTGTCAAACAGCTTCTGACTCAAGGAGATACACTACTGAAGGGAAACAACACTGACCTAGTTGCGTTAATGTCAAATATAGAAAAAGGAGACACAAAGTAATTGATGAGAGTATGGTGCTCAAAGGTAAAGAGAATCAGGTTGGGTATGCTGTAGGAGGTCACCTCCCTGGTCATCAGAATTGCCCAAGGTCACTCATCTAGTACACAGAGTAGATGACATTGGAACGCAGGTCTTCTGACTCCAAAGGCATCCATCCCCCTTTCCACTCCACCATGTTGTTTCCCTTCATATCATAAGGAAGCTAGTAGAAGGACCTGGGGTTGTTTAGCTAGTAAAAGAGAGTATTTTGGAAGCCTTCAGGAGTTGCTTTAAAATATCTGAAATGTCATGTTCCCCAGGGATTTGATTTCTTCTGCTCTGCCTCAGACATCAGAATTAGAAGAAATGACTAACCATTTGCCAAGAGTCCAGTTTAGACTAAGTGCCATAGATCTAAATCTGAAAGGGACAGTGGAGGTCATTAAGTAGAACCACTTCATTTTGCAGATAAGAGAGCTGAGGCCTGGGAAGATCAGATTACTTGCCCAGCATCACTCAGGTGGTTAACATTGGATGTGACCTTTGACCTGTGGTCTCCTGACACTAGAATTGGTGCCCTTTCCAGCATCCTACATTGTCATCCTTGATGAGAGGACAATTCCTTACCTCTAACTACCCCCAAGTACAACTGGAACTTGCCAAAGTGGAATATCTGGTGCCTTCTGAGGCATGAGTTTCCTTTCTTCAACAATAAACTGAAAACAGAAGAATAGCTGAATGATGTCTAGCAGGGCTCCAATAGAAGAGTCTGTTTTTTGGGATGGACTGGATCAAATGGACTTTGACATCCCTTTTAATTCTGAGTGTCTGTTATTCAGTGAAAGTAAAGAAGGAGAAATTTCCAGAAGAGTAGTATCTCTTATTATATATATACAACCCAATAAGGTTAACAAAGTTCTTTCCTTATAAAAATGACTGAGTTGAGGGATTTAGTGCAAATGTGATTGTTCCCTGGACAGGGGTTCTTAACCTGGTGTCTATCAAATTGAAATTTAAAATATTTGCAACTTTCAATATGATTTATAATTTCTGTAATCCTATGTATTTCATTTCACGAATTTAAGTCTATCATTGTGAGGAGGGGTCTGTAGGTTGCACAAGAATATTAAAGGAAGCCATGGTACCCCCAAACCTAAGAACCCCACTAAATAGCATTTTAGTAGCCCTGCAATTTTCTTCTCTCCAAATTAAAACTATTTACAAAATCTATGCTTGAGACATTTAATTTATGTAGCCTCCCATCCACCTTACAAAGTCATTGTGGTATAGTGGCTAGAGAGCAAGCCTTGAAACTAGCAAGAAATGGGTTCAAGTTCTGGCCCTGATATATGCTGGCAATGTGATTCTGGGCAAGTCACTCAAACTTCCTTACTGTTCTAGGATACTCTATAAAGCTATCAGTCACAAAAAAGATGGTGACCGGTACTAGTAGAGGGAGTTTCCTCACAAAAGAAACCTCTATAACAATGGAATCATAATTTCAGTCCCTATCCCCTGTCTTCTGCAGGAAAGAGCAGCTGCCTCACTAATTTATGAAGTCCATACAAACCAAGAGATAAATTTAAATTCTTTACAATGAAAAAAGTTTAATTTTTTTAAGATTCAAGGGAAAATGTTATTTTGCTTACTCTTTTCATTGTGTTTCCCATCCTCCTTTTTTTGTGTTTGATTCCCCAGTAGGATTCTGGGAGGTATTAGGTAGCCATATTTATTCTACCTGGAAGCAAGCCTACTTATTATCAGTTTGTTTTAAAATTTTTGCAAGAAAACATATCAGAAAGAGAATATTGACTAAACCCAGAGAGCTCTTCTCTTGTTTTTTCTATAAAGGACTGAATAAGTCTCCTTCTGCTTTCTTTCAAAAAGTCGGCAGATTAAAATTATTAAACATTTATTTATGGGCAGCTAGGTGGCGCAGTGGATAGAGCACCGGCCGTGGAGTCAGGAGTACCTGAGTTCAAATCCGGCCTCAGACACTTAACACTTACTAGCTGTGTGACCCTGGGCAAGTCACTTAACCCCAATTGCCTCACTAAAAACAAAACAAAACATTTATTTCTGAACTCAAAGATAGCAGGTACATTTGCTGGCTGGCATCACCTCTCCCTTTAAGAAAGGAGTGTTGATATCATTTAATACATTTGTCAAGATCCCTGTCTAAATTTCTGGTCATTTTATGCCTTTCCATTGCATCTGCCCTTTCAAAAACTCATAATAAGGATATGTCTTCTCCCTGCTCCCCATACATATACTTTATCCAACCATGAACATCTCCTTCCTGTTTTTGTACCAACCAACCAGATGGCTCAGAAATCCAATTTATGAACTTAGAAAATTACTCAAGCAACAAAGCAGTGTGAGAGCTAAGGTTTTCTTCCCTGATATTCAGGAGAAGGGGTCAGAGGAGATGAATGCAAAAGGGGTAGCAGAAAATGAATGGCAAAACTCAGTGGATGATAGTTAACAGCTTAGAGCTGGAAAGGAATCTAGAGGTAGACCATCTAGCTCATGATTCTCACTTTATACATAGGGAAATCAAGGCTTAGAGAGGTCAGGTGATTTTTTTTCAGGTCTTCTGGATCCTAGCTTCTTAAACTGTGGGTTTGAGACCCCATATGGAATTGCATAACTGAATGTGGAGATCACAAAATAATTTGGTAAGAGTAAAAGATTCCTGTGTACCTATTTTATATACCTATATACCTGGAGTGGCATAAAAATTTATTGGGTAGGGGCAGCTAGGTGGTGCAGTGGATAGAGCACTGGCCCTGGATTCAGGAGAATCTGAGTTCAAATTTGGCCTCTGACATTTAACACTTACTAGCTGTGTGACTCTGGGCAAGTCACTTAACCCCATTGCCTCAACAACAACAACAACAAATTATTGGTGAAAAGGGGTCAAGTAGGAAAAAGTTTAATAAACCCTGATCCAAATAATCTTATTTTAATCCAGATCCTCTGACTTCATACTTTTTTCCCACTGCCATCCCATTTTTTTTACGTTGTATTGGGCAATGATTGTTCAGAGGAGCAAACAGTTGTCTTTAAAGTGAATGAAGGGCAGCTAGGTGGCACTGTAGATAGAGTAACTGGCCCTGGATTCAGGTAGTACCTGAGTTCAAATCCAGCCTCAGACACTTAACACTTACTAGGCCTGTGTGACCCTGGCAAGTCGCTTAACCCCAATTGCCACACTAAAAAAAAAAAAAAAAGGAACTGAAGAACAAAACCCAATGCTGATACTCCCAAGAGTCTCAAACCTTCCCAGTCAAGATAAAGGTGTACACTCCATAGATCTAGTCCATATGATATGCTCCACCACTTTTGACAGAGTTCATGTTTCAGAATGGGAATGTCTCATTTTTTTTTAAAATAAATAGGTACCGCTTATTAATTAGAACAGTGATGTCGCACAAAACATTATTACTGGGTATGTGTTTTTTTCTCTTTCTTACAGCTAATGAGTCACCCCTGAGATGATTACTTCTGAGATTAATTATTTTTAGAAAGAATATCTTGTTATATCTTGGGCTCTGTCTCCAGAATTCAATTAGAGTTAGATTAAATTTTAGGGAAGTGTGTCATCAAATGGTACTCCGGTTTGAAATTATGTCTCATTAACCTTGATGATTTTGCTTCCATGTCTGCAAGCCCCCAGCAGCTTTGGAACAAAAGATAGGCAAGGTAATAGAGAACAAATCAGAAAGGAAGAGGCAGCAGCTGGGCATAAAGAGATGACACCTGCACATCATATCGCACTGACATTCCATCCCACTACTATTGATTTAGCACTTCCTGCTTGTCAGGTACTGGGGATACAAAGAAAACCCAATGAAGCAATGCCTACCCTCAAAGACCTTATCTTTTAATTGGAAGGGTGGAGGGAGTGGCCACATGCATTAAAAAGTATACAATAAGGACAAAGTATGACTAACTAGGGACTGAAGGGGGATCAGGAATGAAGTCTTGTCACAATAGAACCAAAGGTAAACTATATATGAGTTCTTTGAGGACAGGGCTATTACCTTCCCATCTTTTCCCCCCAGTGCCTAGCATAGAAATTGGCTTATAGTTGGTACTTAATAAATATTTGCTGATTGATGGACTGATTCCAGGGAGCTATGGTATTCCAGTAGGTAGCAAATTATGCACTAGTTGAAATTCTCCTTCGAAGTCAATTCCAGTGATAGAGATGAACTTTGATGTGGCTGCCATTTAGTAAAATTGAAGATCTATAGGGTTCCCTGTGCTCAAAGGCTTGTGAGCCTATGAAAGTCACCAATCTGCCTATTGATTGCTTTGTGATTTGGCTCCCAGATATCTAGTTTCTGTCTTCTTACCCCAAATGAATGAAATTGTTTCTCTATGAAGAATGGTTTAAATCAGCATTCTTAACCGTCTTGCATGTGTCTCAGAGCCCCATCTTGCATTGTGGAATAGCCTATGAACCCCTTCTCAGAATAATGTTTTTTAAATGCAAAAAATAAAATAAAGGGGATACAAATAGAATCTAATTATATTGAATTATGACTTTTTAGTGTATGTGTGTATGTGTATAAATACAACACACATATATAGACATGTATCTGTGGGTATGTATATGCACACACACACACACACACACCAGTTCTTTGCCCTTAAGTTAAGAATGCCTCTAAATTAGCACATGAAATTTCAGTCTTTTCTCCCACATTCCCATCGACCTAAGCTTTTTCTCAGTTCCTAGCAGAGGAAGGCCTTGGTATTCAGCCTTCCCAAGTAGCATTTTTATATCAGTTAACAGTCCCTTGGGGAAAAAACAAAAACAACAAAAAACCCTACAATTTTTCATGTTCTGTTCAAGTTGGGACATTGCAATCTTGTATGGGTCATGTACATTTGACCTTGTTACATGCAACCAAATGGCTCAGAAATCCAATTCATGAGCTTAGAAAGGCAAGGATTTCATCCTTGTTATTCAGGAGAAGGGGTAGGAGGAAATGACTGGCATGCCATTTCTTGTTATTTGTTAGTATGTATTTCCACCAATGATTTTTATTATAAGCAGTCAAATTGCTGTTTTGAAAGGAAACTCACTTGTTTTGCTTAAATTTTTTTTTTAAATGATAGGAGTTACTCCCATTCTTTTCACAAAATGGGAACTATTGTCGAATTTTTATTCTGAAATGTGCTGAAGGGGACAGAATACCTTAGAGGTGGGTGACATCCCTTTGAGTCATAACCAGGTTCAGTATGTTGTTTTTGGCATGATAACTGTTACAGACCTTAGCTTGAGCCCCCAACCTGCTGCAGCAGTCTATTGTTCCTCAGACCAGAAATACATAAAGCAACAAGGGGAAAAGGGCATTTAATTAAACATGAATCAGTGTAAGAAAGGAAGTGAATAAATAGAAAAAACATTCTCTCTACCTATACACAAGAGGTACAAAGCTCCCATACTTTCAGGAGGCTTATAAACTAATTTCCTTTTCATTCTTCAAACATCCTAGAATGATTGTGAAGGTGATGTTATTTTGTATTCAGATTGAGGTGGGAATTACCAAAGTGAAAAAAGCCTCAGTAGCCTTGCAGTCCAACCAATACACCAAAAGCATTTCCTTTGCAATGCATTTCAACGAGTGGTCTTCCCAGTCTCTATCTGAAGACTTCCAAGGAGGAAGAAGCTAGTCCTTCTTGAAGGAACCCATCCATTTTCACACACATCTAATTATGAGTTTCCTCTTAAATCAAGCCTCAGTGGGCTCTTTGCCATTTCCCACCACTGCTTCCGATTTTTCTGGGGCCAAATAGATCAAATTTAATCTGTTTTTCCACGTGTCACCCCTTAACACATCTAAACACCACTCATATTCCCCTTGAGTCTTTCCCCCTCTCCAGTCATGTATGACTCCTGATGTGCATTTGATTTACTTCTGTTATCTATGTACTTTTCCTTAGAGTAGGCTGAAGAATAACTGTATGGCTCTCCAAGGTCCTTTCCTTTAGATGTTATGTAATTAAATATTTTTCCAGATCCTCCTTCTTTATCACAAAATATGCTTTTAAAAATCATTTACATGACTTAGGCAATGACACTCTATTTTTAGAGACCAAAATCTGCATTTTAAACATTAAGAAAACAACAAGGAACACATAATTTTTAATTCTTCTTCAAGTTAAAAAAATTTTAAATGTGTTTCTCATTAATTCTGTTTTCTCTTTTATGTTACAAAGAGGAAAAACAAAACACACACATACATAGACACAAGCCTGTTTCAGATAAGGAGGACTGGGTGTTTATTTATTTGTTTGTTTGTTTGTTTTTGCGGAGCAATCAGGGTTAAGTGACTTGCCCAGGATCACACAGCTAGTAAGTGTCAAGTATCTGAGGCCGTATTTAAACTCAGGTCCTCCTTAATCCAAGGCTGGTGCTTTAGCCACTGTGCCACCTAGATGCCCCCTGGGTGTTTATTTATGATAGAGGTTTAGGGGAAAGGGGGCAATAGTTATATCTTACTACATTATTCAATAGAATTATGATACTTTGTACCTGGAAATCTCATATAATCTATGGAACTCAAAGGGAAGCTTAGTTCCGGAAAATTCCTTGCTGTGCTTCATGGAGAGACAACTTTGCTCCGGCATATACTAAGCAAAGGTCCCTCAGAAGGCAGCTGTGGGGGAGGCCACTCTCCAGCACTTGTACTGAAGCAGTCTACTTTGCATATCTTTACTCCAGGAAATTTTGATATTATGAAATATAAGAAGGCCTCATTAATTTTAACTCCAGCTATTGGAGATTGGGTTGGGTTGCTTCCCTTTTTATTTTCTTAGCTTTTTTGATAAAATACATTTAAAAAAAGTTCTCAGGGAGAATGTTTACACCTAGTTTAGGAAAATAGTCAATTTTCATTTTTTAAATCTAAATTTATTTCCACATGAACACCTGATTTTTCATTTGTAATTTGTCCCTCTATTATAGCAGTGGCAGCTGGGTGGTGTAATGAATAGAGTACCTGAGGCTTGGAATGAGGAAGGACTCATCTTCATGATTTCAAATCCAGCTTCAGACACTACTACTTGTGTGAATTCTGGGCAAATCACCTGGCCCAATTTGCCTCAGTTCTCATCGGCAAAATGAGCTGGAAAAGGAAATGGCAAACCAGTCCAGTATCTTTGCCAAGAATGGGTCACAGCAAACAATAGCGACTATTATAGCGGCCTACATCATCTTAGACATTTCATAGGCAACATGTTTGCTAGTTCTCTAGCCTCTTAAATATAATAAACAATAATTAAATAAAATATAAAATAATTAAAATAATTAAATAAATTAAATAATAATAATAAAATATTAAATTAATATTAAAATATAATATATTTAATATAAATTAAATATATAAATATATAAATATATAATATATAATAATATATAAATATATAAATATAAAAATATATAATATATATAAATATATAATATATAAAATATATAAATATATATTTAATATAAATTAAAATAGAATAATAATAATAAAATAATAAATAAATTAAAATAATTAAATAAAATAATTAAATAAATAAAATTGCACTTTGCTAATTGGGTCTTTTGAGAAGAGTGTTGAACCTTAGTGTCATGTGATGGGACAGAATACTATCCCTGGAGTCAGAAGTCCTTGGTTCGAATTCGCCTCCACTGCTTATCACTGGTGGTACCTAGGACAAATCATTTGATCTCCCTTGCTCTATTTCCCTCTTCTGTAAAATGAGGACTTTGGAGAAGTTGACCTCCGAGTTCCTTTTCCAGCTCTAGATAGATGATCTGCTAGAAAGTGTGCTTTGGCACTTTCTCCATGAGCTAAGATGGCTTCATCTGCACCTTAGAGTTCCAGGGTATCTAAGAGAGATGATAGATAGAAAGAAAGAGAGAGAGAGAGAGAGAGAGAGAGAGAGAGAGAGAGAGAGAGAGAGAGAGAGAGAGAGAAAGAGAGAGAGAGAGAGAGAGAGAGAGAGAGAGAGAGAGAGAGAGAGAGAGAGAGAGGAGAGATAAATATAAACATATCTATGTCTATATATCTATGCCTGTCTACTCCTCTGCTCTCTAGCTCTATCTCTGTCTCTATCCATCTATCTATCCATCATCTATCTATCTATCTATATCTATATTGCTGAAGAATTTGAGAGTGATATCCTCTACTGCAATTGGTGTTTGAGCCTTAATAGTTGTACTGTGCAACTTTAGTCATAAGTAACTAGCAGTACAATTCCATTAAACCACTTAAGAAGAGGTGCACAGTGGATAGAGTGCTGGGCCTGTAATCAGGAGATGAGAGGTCTAATCCAGCCTCAGACATTTACTGCTGTGTGACCCTGGGCAAATCACTTAAATCCTATCTACCGTGAGTGTACTCAACTAAAAAATGGAGTTAACACACAGGAAACTGATCTCCATTGTGATGATCAAAGGAAATATTTGCAAAGCACTTAGGAAAGCAGCCTGGCAGCATAGTAGCATTAGATATAAATTAGTTTCCACCATCAATAAGGTTGTTGTTGTTTGAAGATATAGCAAGAATAAATGTATAAATATCCCCCCAAATCCAGAGGAGATAACAGGGGCAGTCACTTAGTACAATTCGTGCATAAGCTTTGATCCTATCACAGTCAAGTCCATCTGTGTTATGACTGGCCAATGAGGTCTACTACTATGCTAGCATCTTTAAGGTCAGTCCTTTGAGATCACTCCTCATTCCTCTGGAAACTAATATTGAAAGGGCAGCTAGAGTTAGTACAGAGGATAAAGCACTGGACCTGGATTCAGGAAGACCTGAGTTCAAATCTGGCCTCTGACACTTTGATACTTACTAGCTGTGTGACCCTGGCAAGTCACTTAACCCTCATTGCCCTGCAAAAACAAAACAAAACAAAACACAAACTAATATTGAAGTGTCTGCAAAACTGAATGCCTGTTTTCCTGATTGGAGACTCCAATTCCTTTAACCCTAGAACAGAAATGAACAAATGCAGAGGCCAGGATTAAGCCCTATTGTGTCAGGGACATATGGACAATACAGGGAACTCTGCTAAGAGTAACCAAAGCACTGAGAAACTGATTTACCCAAACAAACCTAACCTTAGCAACTCTGGGGACCCTTGGAGTGTGATTTGCAACACTTCCCCTTTTCCTTTATTTTTCCTGCAGAATACAGTAATTGGCTGTATAATTCTAAAAAAAAAAAAAGCCTAAAATTTATAAAAGTCCAATCTGTGCCCTAGAAAAGTTGAAGCTGCTACCAGTCTGAACAGTCTTCATTACTACAATAATATTTATTGTCCCTTCAGTCTGGCTACTCATTTTTGTCATCCTATCTTGCAGCCTCTTGGTGGGTAAGATTCTCTCCTGACTTTCTAAGATGCCCAAGCTGGGAAATTCTCCCAAGAAAATAATTATATTTGTCAAAGCCTTCTGAGATGTCAATAAAGGTAGGGTTGAGAAAATACCATTGAAATGAGCAATTAAGAAATTCTTTGGTAATTTTTTATTGAGAATCTTATTTTTGAATTGAAAAACTAGATTACAAAGGAGTTAGAATAAAATGAGAATTGAAGAACATAAAGACAAATAGGGTAGATGATTTTCTTGAAGGAATTAAGCCAAAAAGGGAGCGAGAAAATAATCACTGGTGGAGATGGTTGGAGTAAGTGAATTTTTTTCTTTGTTTTTAATTGGGGAGACATGGATGTTTTTCTAAGTAGGAGGCAAGCAGCCACTAGATAGGTAAATGTTCAAGAGTAACAAAAGACTGGGATGATACAGGGGAATTCTTCTGGAGAAGATGATTGGATGAGAGTAATAAAAGGGTATTGTATATGGTTTTTGCCTTTATAAGAAAGGGAAACTTTATGTGATACAGGAATGAAAATGGAGATTGTGGGGGTAGAGATAGGTGAGATGGAACAACTGTAAATTGTATTGCCAGTGCAGACCTTTACATATACAGACATATGTGTATGCATATGTTTGTATATATGTACATGTGTATACATCCACGTATGTATAGTATCCATATACAATAACACACATATGATACATACATACACACACATACATATGTAATAGAATTACAGAGTCTACTTTGTTGAAGATAGGAGCCAAAAGTTCTACTGTTAAATTTCTGTAGCTATCCACTCATACAGTCACCTTAGAGATATCATCGCACACCTTCACTCTGTACAAGGGAAGGACTTCGTCTAAAGTCACACAGATAGCAATGATCAGAGTGGAATTTGTTACCAGACAAATATTCCTGACTAGAAATACAGCATTCCAGCCATGCCCCATGCATTGCTGCCTCAATTCTGTGATGGACAAGCTACATAATTCATGTTTTAAAGGCTTTTATTACATGTATACCTTTCAGCTGAGCTACTCAAATACCTTTGCTGATATGAGCTTTGCCAGTTTCCCTTGTTATAGTAGAAGCAACCAGAAATTGTTTCCATTAAACTTATAATGGAATGGAAGTATCAATAGTTGATGTTGGGGGGAGTTTCCATATAATATTTTTATTAATCAAGGATTCTGGGAAGGAAGTAGCTCAAGCTGGGAGGATATCCATGTGTAATTTAGCTTAAATATCATGCAAATATTTCCATGTGCCCATGTAACTGTGATCTTAAGAGATAGTGTAATTATAGATCCTGACCCATTCATCCCTTCCTATCTTGCTAGAACCTTGTCCATGTTTTCCCATAATCTGTTCCCTGAGGTTCATAGATGTTAAGTCATCCAGGGTAACCCTGATTATATCTTTGCATCTCTCTCTCTTCCCTCCTCTCTCTGTCTCTCTGTGTGTCTCTTTTTTCCTCTTCCTCATCATTCTTTTTCTGTCTCTTCTCTCCTGTCATTCTGTATCTCTTTTCCCAACTCTCTCTCTATCCCCCTCCCTTCTCTTCCCTTTGAATGATTTCATTTCATTACTATAAGGCATGTCCTCTGCTGTTTTAGATGAGAAACTGGTGCACAACTTAAAGTCTTTAAGGTTTGCCAGTTGTGAACTGATCCAACCATTCTAACAGCAATTTGGAACGATAACCAAAGGTCTATAAAACTGAGCATACACCTTGACACACGATACCATTATTAGGCCTATATCCAAAGAGATTTTTAAAAGAGAGGAAAAGACATATTTGTACAGAATACTTATAGCAGCTCTTTTAAAAGGCAATGAATTGGGAAATTGAGGGGATGCCAGCAATTGGGGAATGACTAAATAAGTTGTGGTATATGATTGTGATGGGATACTATTGTGCTATAAGAAATGATGAACTGAATGGTTTCAGAGAAACCTAGAAATCTTTACATGAACTGATGCAAAATGAAATGAGTAGAATCAGGAGAACATTCTACACAGTAAGATCAATGCTATATCATGAACAACTGTGAATAACTTAGCAATAAAATTATACACTACAGTTCCAAAGGACTCACGATGAAAAATTGCTGTCTACCTCCAGAGGAAGAACTGATGGATTCTGAATGCAAGATCTATGCATGCTATTTTTCACTTTCTGTATTAATTTTCATGCATTTTCCCGTTGGGTCTGTGTCTCCTTTCACAACATTACTAATATGTTCATGTGTTTTACATGATTGAAAACATAACCTATACCAAATTACTTACCATAACAGGTACGGGGGAGGCGAGGAAGTTAGGGAGAAAATTTGGGACTCAGAACGTTTATAAATGAATGTTAAAATTGTCTTTACATGTAATTGGAGAAAACATTATTTAAAAAACAAATAAAACTGAAAATATAGACCCTGCAAAAAAACAACACAAACACACATATTTTCCAGAAGCATTGAATAGATCAGTGAGTTGCCCAGCAACACTCAGCCAATATGTGTTTAGGCAGGGCTTGTACTCATACCTTCCTGACCTTAAGATAAGTTCATTTGTCATCATATTTCACTTTACTACTTTTCTTTTCTCTATAGAATACAAATATCATGCAAAACTTGATCCTTCCTTTCAGAGAGCTTGTAACTGGGATATAGCCATGGTTAAATGGCTAAAATATTGATCCCTGCCATAGTAAGAGGTCACTGGTGACCATTGGAAAGTATGAAAGATTGCCATTATTCTATATTCTCCTTGAGCCTGTAACATAGTATTTCTGGACCTTACCTAGAGCAACACAGGAAATGAAGAAAATGCTGGCAAGGGTAGGAAAAAGAGACAGCTAAATTAAACACATTACTCACAACCAGAAGTACGAGGAGCCTGGCTCCTTGCAGAGGGCTGCATTTGGCAACCACAAAGCCTGCAACTGCAAGCAGACAGAATGCAAGCAAAAGCAGAAAGACCCAGCAATGGGGTCAGGGCAGAAGCCTAAAGCTTTGGCCCCACATTATCTAAGAAACAAAGTGTGACTCTCCTCTTCTCAGGTTGGCCCAGTGGGAATGCCCTGCATAGAGAAACTCCTTTTGGACTCAGAGCCACGTAAGGATTCCCAGATTCTTAATCTCAGCTCACCTTCTATTTCTTCAGGGTTAGTGATGATGTCAGGTCACAGAATGAACCATAGACAGTGCCTGGCAGGTAAAAATAAATAATTCATGAATATATTTCCTGATGAGTCTTTAACCGAAATAACCATTGGCCAATTTGGGCGGCTAAAGGGTATAGGAAAGTAATGATGGAAGGAGCACTACGCTAGAAGTCAGCTGCCATCTTCTATTCCTGGTTCAACTATCTGTGAACTCTTGAGCAAGGCCCTTCCCTGGGTCTCAGTTTCCTCACCCATAAATTGGAGATAATAAATAACACCCATCTCCCAGGGTCATTGTAAAGATCAAATGAGGTGATATTTGTAAAGTGCTTAGCACAGTGCCTGGCACATAGTAGGTTGCCTAATAAATGTTAATTTCTTTCCTCTCTTGGATGACTTTTAATAGCTTTTCTAAACTCAATAATTCTGAATCCTGTGTTCTGGAGAAAATGTGTGTATATTTGTGTCTCTGTGTGTGTTGTGTCTGTGTGTGTGTGTTTGTGTGTGGGGAGGGGGTGGGGTATCTCCATACCTGTGACTTTAAAGTTTAGGGAATTCCTGCTGAGGAATCCCCCTCCTTCAATGCAGATCAGCCATTATGCCTGCATTTTCAACTCTTATGGAGTTATCTGGGTGGCCCTGAGGGATGACCTTCCTGCAACTAATAAATATTAGAAGTGGGATTTCAGCTTGGGCCTTTTTCTGATTCCAAGACCAGTGCTCTTTCTCTAATAGCATCGAATTAGAAGTGGAAGGCAGGCAGCTAGGGGCACAGTTGATAGAGTGCTGGGCCTGAAAATCAGGAAAAGTCATCTTCATGAATTCAAATCTGGCTTCAGGCACTTACTTAGCTATGTGCCCCTGGCAAGTCACTTAAACCTTGTTCCCCTCAGTTTCCTCACCTGTAAAATGAGCTGGAGAAAGAAATGACAAACCATTCCAGTGTCCTTTCCAAGATATGCTCAATATGGCCACAAAGAGTCAGAGCCAAATGAAATGACTGAACAACAATAAGAGGAGAAAGGGCCCTCAGAGGTGATCCAGACCAACCCTCTCCTTTTAGGAGGAAAACTGAGGCCCATAGAACTTAGGTCACATAGGTGAAGAATTATAAGGAGAGGGAGCCTCTCTCCTCCTGAAGGGATCACATCCATATTTAAAAGTTCCTATTGTTACAACTTCCTTATTAAAATCAATCCTAAATTTATCTCTATAAATTTCACGCTGTTTTCTCTTGGTTCTGACCATTGGAGCTAAATAGAACAAACTCCCCCATTTCTTTGAGGATAAAATGCTCTCTATGCACCAGGCCACTGTGCTAAGAGCTTTCAAATATATCTTATTTAACATTTAAAAACTATTTAAAATTAAGACCATTTTGTCTTTCCAACTGATTACATACAAAAAAGTACTCCCCCTGATCATGTTAAAAATCTAACCCAAGAATCTTCCCCTTATAAAACATTGCATTTCCCTCTTCCATACAACTATAGAGGCTTTGCTCTTGTTTTTCCCAACATGTTTCAAATTCTTTCCCTCCCCACTTTCCAAAGTTCATCATTTTCATCTCTACCACCTAAGCAAAATCCTGGTAAGCTATTATGTATATAGACCTCTAGGTCACCCCTTTTCCTTCCTCATTCAATTCAACACATGGCTCACAATCTCTTTCTTCCCCTATTCCTGCCTGCTTGCATACTAGAGGACTACAATATTCATATTGATTCTCCCTCAAATAACCTAACCACTCACTTCCTCAAAATACTCATTCCCCATTAGCAACTTGTCCACCCTACCTCAGCTGCATACAAATATTGACCTTGCCACTACTAACAAATATGCCACTTCTATATTCAAGAATTTCAAAATCCCCTTATCCATCTTTAATCTATTGACTTCCCCCTTCCTTCCTTCCTTTAGCAAACCATCCTCTTCATCCCATCTCTTGTCCCCTCAATTCTCTACTAGGTCATCTCCCCTGTAATAGCCACCTTCTTCTCTTTTCTCACCTTATAAACCCATGGCGATTGAATTAAATCTATACTGTACTTTTCTCTTGAGTTCCTAGCCCACCATATCATTTTGGTGATTGCACTTTGCTAAGCATCAGTCTTAGATCTCTGCTACATCTGCTACTGCCTTCACTCCCACACAGGTATTACTGAACACAGGTGGAGAAAATCACACACCTGTCTAATGGGGTCCACCTGCAAATTGATGTTATGCAACTGCAATGGGCTTTTACCTGCTGCTAAGCAACTCTACTATACCTCCCTCATCAACTCATTATCCCACTTTGCAAAGACATTCTTCCAAAACTTTTCATCTTTCCTTATGGCTCCCCTCCCCCCACTTTCTCAGCTGAAAACCTTGTCTTATATTTAGAGAAAAAATGGGGCCATTTGCTATGAGCTTCCCTTTCTCTCCTCCTCATTTCATATCACTCATATGCCTTCTTTCACTATTTCCTCCTTTATCCCATGATGAGGTGGCTTTACTCCTTACCAAGGTGAACCCCAATATCTTTTCAAGTGATTTCATTCCATCATGTTTCCTCCAACATACTGCCTACTCTGTCAGTCCCACTCTATCACTAATTTCGAATTTCTTCCTTTCTACTGACTTATTTCCTGCTGCTTACAACATTCCCAAGCCTCTCCCATCCTTAAAATATCTTTACTTTCCCCTTCCTTGCCTGCTGACTGCTGTCCTAACCCTCTTCTTCCTTTTGTGGCTAAAGTTGATAAAGTGCTGTCTACAATAGGTGTCTCCCACTTTCTCTCCTTTCACTCTCTTCTCAATTCCTTTACAATCTGGCTTCTGACCTCATCACTCCACCATAACTGCTCTCCCCAAATTTACACAATGATCTCTAATTGCCAAATCTGATGGCCCTTCTCATTCCTCATTCTCTTTGACTTCTCTGTAACCTTTGACGTTATTAAACTACTCTCTCCTCTTTGATAACTGTTCTTCTAAGGTTTGGGATCTCCTGGTTCTCCTTCTAACTATATGATTGATTTTGCATAGCATAATGTTTAGGAACACATATATTGTTATACCAGAACTCCACTGTATTCTCTTTGTGTTTATAAGGCACTGCCTCTTTTTGTTTTTTGGATATATTAAATGTAGAAACTGGCAGGGAAAGGAGATTTATGTGGAGAAATACAAGGGAGATCCAGTTTGAGGAGAAACAAAGATAGTTGTGATAGGACCTGAGTAGACCCTCAGAAATAATCTACTGACTAATGGTAAAGATTACAACAATTTCTTGTTTGTTTAGCAGCTTACTTAAATATGATTATTTTGGGATTGAATTTCATTGTGTAGTAAACTTTGAATCAAAGAATTGTTTAGGGACCATGAAACAGTGGTATGGTCCTTATGTGTTTTATATCTTACTGAAATGTGGATTTTGAATTCTCAACATCAGACAGAGGTAATTAATTACATATCAGGATGCTATGATTGAGGAAGGATAAATTTAATATGTCAATATTAAAAGCTTCCACTCTGAAGACAGATGCCAATGGAGCTAAGTCACTGGACTAAACTGTGAAGTTGACTGAAGCAGAGGGGAGGCAAAAATAAGTAAGGACACTAATTTGAGCTGAGACCAGCTGAGGCCAGATGGCTGAAATAGTTTCTGTAATTATTGTGGGGAGAGGATCTTATTGGAGGGACTATCTGATTCTGGCAGCTGATTGGAAAAAAAAAAGAAGTATTTTCTGATTCTTTAAGGAACTAACTAAAGAAAAGTTGTCTTGCTCTCTGGCATCATCTCTCAGATCAGAAAAGGGGAAATCCCTCAGATACTTGTCTGCACTACTCTTATACTGCTCCTCATGGCTCAAGTGTAAAATACCTCTCCAAATCCAAAATAAGCCATAATAGCTTTACTCATCTTAGGGTTAAGGTGACTTTTTTTTTACTAAAATATTGTAAAATTTCCTCATTATTTGGCCTAGGAAACAGACCTTTGAAACTTTGAGGCTGTTGTTTCCTAAAAGCACTTAATACTACTTTACTGTTGAAAGAATAGGAGAGAAGTGGTTTCAAACAGCTGGAAATTGGAGATACCAAGAAAAGGAATGGCCCTGATAGGAGACAGATAGTGTAGATTGTTCCCTCATGAAAACAAATACTTAAGGCCTGCAGTCCAGGATGGTAAGTTGCCCTAGTCACATGAGAACAGTGCTAGGCTTCTCTCTCTCTCTCTCTCTCTCTCTCTCTTTCTCTCTCTCTCTCTCTCTCTCTCTCTCTCTCTCTCTCTCTCTCTCTCTCTCTCTCTCTCTCCCCCTCCTTTTTTCCTCTTCCTCATCATTCTTCCCCTCTGTTTTTCTTTCTATTTCTTTTTCTCTGTCTCTGTATATCAGCAAGTTTATCTGTCACTCTCCGTGTGTGTGTGTGTGTGTGTGTGTGTCCCCTAATAATCTCTATGGACATTGTCTGCATTGGTGGATAATATGATCTAGATCTATTGATGAATGTTTATAATTCTTAGTTCTTTGTCTTCTCTTAATAATGTTTTATCTTTAAGAGTTAATTATGTCATCTTGTATGATTTGTTTAAATTAGAAGAAATATTCCATTGGGAGGTCAAGGTTTACTGTTGTGAGCAGTAAACATGTCTCACTCCTTATGCCAAGATTACCCATAGGCCTGACAATTTGTTGTGATCACATGTCCACCTCCCCTTTGGGAACTAAAATGTGTGCAGGTGGTTTTGTGAGCCAGCCCCAAATGAGAAAAATGGAACTGAGAGCAGAGAACAACAATGTAGAGAAGAGAGGGAGTGGAGAGGACAGGACAGGAGAAGAGAGATTTGCTCAGTTGTCCCCATGCTACCTATATATTTGTTATATGTAACTGTGTGCCTCTCCGCTCTTCCCCTCTCCAATAGAATAGAAGCTCCTTTAGGACAGGGATTAATTTTTATCTTTGTTGTCTCCATTGCCTAGCTCAATGTGTGGAACATAGTAGCATGTCCCCATGTACACAAAAATATAGGGGACTAACTCAAGGTGCTTATCTGTACATGAGCCTTTTGGGGAGATGTTGATAACATCTGTCCATGGAGAGTGTGAGTATTGCCATTACCACCACTGTGAGAGGACTGAGAATTTATCTAGAATTTGGTTATTTATTGACCTATTCACACATTTCACTGAAGATAAGTAATAATTGTCTCGGTGTGTTGAGGGAAGGAGTCATTCCTTATACTGGGAGTAATTTAGGGAATTGAGTGAAAGACCTAAGTGGGAACAATCATGTTTAATACAAAATTAACCCTTCTCATCAGAACAGAGTAATCAGAAAGTTCTAGACATGAACGTGTGTGTGTGTGAGAGAGAGTGAAAGTGAGAGAATGAGAGAGAGAGACAGTGAGAGAGTGAGAGAGAGAGTGAGTGAGAGAGTGAGAGTGTGAGAGAGAGAGTGAGTGAGAGAGTGAGAGAGTGAGAGTGAGAGAGAGAGAGTGAGAGAGAGTGAGAGAGAGTGAGAGAGTGAGAGAGTGAGAGAGAGTGAGAGAGTGAGAGAGAGTGAGAGAGAGAGTGAGAGAGTGAGAGAGTGAGAGAGTGAGAGTGAGAGAGTGAGAGAGTGAGAGTGAGAGTGAGAGTGAGAGAGTGAGAGAGTGAGAGAGTGAGAGAGAGAGAGAGTGAGAGAGAGAGAGAGAGAGAGAGAGAGAGAGAGAGAGAGAGAGAGAGAGAGAATGCATGTGTTTGTATTTTAGTGGAAAGAACCAGGAATAATTTATTCTTAATTAGGATCATCGGGAAGGGGGAATGAAACTTATCAGGTTAAAAGAGCTTAATGTGGCCCTAAATAGAAACAATCTAGTTATATGAGTACATTGTCAATTCTACCATTCTCCAGAATAACTAAGTTTTCCTGCTATTTTATTTGGATATTGGTATCAATAAGATGGCAGCTTAGGAAAGAAAGAAAAAAAACACTACAGGAGAAGGTCTCTATCAAAACACTATGAAACCATAATTGCTCTCTACCATTATCATTTCTCTTTCTCTCTCACTCTCTCTCTCTCTCTCTCTCTCTCTCTCTCTCTCTCTCTCCTCCTCTCCCCTCCTTTTTTCCTCTTCCTCATATTTTTCCCCTCTGTTTTTCTTTCTCTTTCTTTTTTTTTTCTGTCTCTGCATAACAGCAAGTTTATCTGTCATTCTCCATGTATTATTTAAACCAGGGAAAATAAAACTTACAAATTCTATAGAGTCCAAAGAAAAATGACTTCCTCTTCACTTATTATTCTGTTATAGTTTTTCAAATTTCTGAATATATTGCAAGCTTTCTCATATGGTTGGAATTTCTCATGTTCCACTTTTGTCTCTTGGGATCCTACTTAACTTTGAGACTTAACTCAAGTGCCATATTCTACATAACTCTCCCCTTCCAGCATTTGGGGCTTTTCCATTCCCCAAATTAATCTGTGTTTGTGTTTATGAACTGTGCCTGCATAAACCAGAGACCTGGTTACATGTAAGAAATCATAGGTCTACTTAGCCTTTGTCTCTTTATTCATTAAATCCTGAATGAGAATTTGGAAGACTTGCTTTGCAGTCTTTTTTTTTTTTAGATGTTTGCTATGTTATGTGAATTCAGACAATTTTTTAAACTTCATAGATCCTTAGTTTATTCATAGTGTCTACCATATATTAAATGTATATACCACTACTATGAAAACTGTATCCTCAGGGGTTTGTGAGAACAAATAAGATATGTTGTGTTAGTACTATTGAATAGTGAGCAAACTATTACAATGCTGTTGCTATGAACATCATTCTATTCTACATCTCATGACTTTGAAGATGGGAGCCATTCCTGGACTAACTGTCATATTGCTATTTTGAACTTATAACTAATATACAGCATGCTACCAAACAAGTGCATAAAACACCTGTACTTTTGTAATTGAATAAAAGTATTTGGATTTCAGCCCATCATGTGTAAGTTCACTAAGAGCATCTTCAGGCTACCTTTTATAGCAGACAAGATGATAGGGATGGTGCATACCTAACTCATCCTGTTACCACGTGGTTTTTATTTCTTCTGTCATTGTAAAAATGGTTAATAGAAGGTATACTGGAAATTATGAATATTTGATATGGTGATAACTCTTTTAAAACTTTGTTCTTAAATTTTTGTGACTGAATCTTATGTCTGGGAAGTTATGAATATTATTTATATCTGGGTTAATGCTCCAGTTCCAGTATAATTTCTTGGTTGAATTCTATCATTATTATTGTCATTTTTCTCCTCAGTGCTAATACTCTGCCTGGCACACAGTAGATACTCTATACATACTTATTGAATTAAATTGAATGTTTGGCATGCAAAAGCCATTGAGAAAATATACCATCCTCATGCTCTTTTCTAACCCTATCCCCACCCCAATTTTGGAATATGTTAGTTTTTAGTGTTTTTGGTTTTTCATTCACTCACCTTATTTATTTATGAATTTGTTTGTTTATTGATTTGTTTATTCATATATTTATTTATTTTAGTCTGGGTCTATTTTGTTCAGATCACTGAGAATATTGTTCACAGTTCAATGGGACACGTTAAGGAAGCAGTAATACTGTTTTTTCTTCTCTTTCTAACCTGAAGATAATGCATTGTTACATAAATCTTGTCCCAGACCAGTGCGAAGCAAATAAAACACTGTATAAGCTTACAGGGTCTTGGGCAAGTTCAAGATAATGAAGCATCTAGACATCTATTTGTTACCAAGTTTAAGTGAAAAATCATTGCATTTCTTATTAGATATCAACATAGTTTCATGTATCCTGATAGTTTTATTTTTCTTGGTAGATTTAAAAAAAACTATACTGTGGAATCAGCGTAAATAAACAATTCTTTCAGTAGAAATTGGGTCATTTTTATAGCTGTCCTAACTCACTAATGGCCCATTAGCAATGCATTGGCATAACTGAAACATACCAAGTAATTTACTATTCATAATAACACCTATGCCAATAGCACTTTAAAGTTTATAAAGGGGAAGGGAGGAAAGGGAATAATCAATTATTAAGCACCTACTATATGCAAGGTGCTGCTCTAAACATTACAAATAATATCTTATTTGATCCTCATGACAACACTGGGAAGTAGGTCTTATTATGATCCCCTTTTTACGATCGAGGAAACTGAGGCAGACAGTGCTTAAATAACTTGCCTAGGGTCAAATAGCCAGGAAGTAAATGAGAGTGGATTTGAACTTAGGACAGGTCATTCAGACTCTGAGCACCATTCTATACACAGTATCACATAACTACCATGTGAAAAAAATGTTTTCCTAATGATAATCTCCTTATTTGGGCAGAGCAAATATTATTATCCCAACATGGAGCTTGTCTATGGTGATGCAGCTATTGTCAGATGCATGTCTTGAACCCAGATCTCTAGCAAAATAGGATCCCTGACCTGTAAAGTTGGGAAAAGTTTGGCAAATTTTCTAGTCTGACTTTCCTCACTTCATAACTGAGAAAATTGAGACCCAAAGAGAAGTAATATATTCTCTCAGGTAGTACTTACTAGAGCCAGGATTTGAAGCCATTTCTTCTGAAACCAATATACTATGCTGTCTCCTCTCTGTGTCCACAGTCAAAAAATTAGTAAGTACTAGGGGGATGATTCATTCCAATAAATTGACTTTAGTAATGTAATGGATACTATTTAAATAAATTCCCTGTTCTATCCTACTATGTATTGTAAAAAGAAGATAGCATTGTAATTATTTTTTATTTTATTTTTATCTTAACAGTAGTTTAATAATTATATGTTAATATTGTTTTCAACATTCATTTTTGTAAGATTTTGAGGTTCAATTTTTTCTCCCTCCTTTCCTTCCTTCCTTTCCCATTCCTTCCCTTCCCTTTCCCTAAGACACCATCAATCTGATATAGGTTATATAGTATAATCATGCAAAATATATTTCTACATTAGTCATGTTTGAATGAAGAAGCAGAACAAAAGGAAAAAAAATGAGAAAAAACCAAAAATGTGAAAATATTATGCTTTGATCTGCATTCAAACTCCATAGCTCTTTTCCTATATGTCCAGAACATTTTCCATCGTGAATCTTTTGGAATTGTCTTGGGTCATTGAATTGCTGAGAAGAGCTAAGTCCATCATAGTTGCTCATTGCATAGTGTTGCTGTTACTGCGAATAAGATTCTCCTGGTTCTGCTCACTTAACTCAGCATTAGTTCATGTAAGCCTTTCCAGGTTTTTCTGAAATCACCCTGCTCATCGTTTCTTACAGCACAATAGTATTCCATTATATTCATATACTGCAACTCGTTCAGTTCTTCCCCATTTGAAGGACATCTCCTTAATTTTCATTTTTTTTTGGTACCACAAAAAGAGTTGCTATAAATATTTTTGTGAAACTGTCATTCTTTTGTAACAACTTCCATTTCACCTTTTTTATAATACTGTATAGGATTGTTTAATACTGGATAGGGTACGTGCTTACTCAGCAAAACAGAATAAACAATATGACATTGACAACCTTGGCAATGGTCACTCTTAAAATTGGCTTGTGGGGGTTTAATTTGTTTTGATTCCTTCTTCTGCTTTTAAGTTGATATAATTATCAAACCTTTAACTAGGGTGGGGAGAATGGAATGTTGGCCCAGGCCTACTATACAAGAGAGTGTTTTTCCTGCCTATAATGAATTACCAGTCTGTCGTCTCTAAACTTCCTTATGACAACAAGTCCAACTACTCCAGCTCCTTTGCTCAGCTTTGGATCATAAGCCCTAGGGTCTCAAAAAAACAATTTCTCTGGGCCTGCCTTCCCCCTCTATCCTCTGCCTTCACTGTCTAACATTATATCTTCCTTTCCTCCTTTTAGAGTTTTGGGATTTAGAGATCACTGGCCATGCTGTCTGGATATGGGACAAATCCTCTGGGGGTCTAGGCTGCCCCTTACCCTGACACAACTGCCCTCAACCTGAACAGGTTGAATCCCTCCCTTTGCTCCTTGCAACTAAATTTTCCCCAAGAGCAGAATAACTAGGTTCGACTCTGATAACTTTAGATATTAAGTAAAGGTCACTTGAATTTACTATAGAGAAAAGAGAAGTCATTGAGTGATAAGGGTACTGGTGAAAAGGGAATCTTTACTGAGGAAACAGAAAGGCACATATTAGGGGTTTAATAAATGTTTCTTGGATTGAATTGAATGCTGGCTGTCCTGTATCCATCAGTCAGAACATTCACAACACCAAGTGCCAGAGGTGATGTTTTGCCTGATGAGAATGAAGATGGATCACTTGTCTCTCTGGAGCAAATCATTGTCAATCTCCTACATTAACTTCTTTCAGAGGCTCAGGCAATATCTACAATCTGTAACAAAATTCACAAATGAAAGAACTCCTCTGCTGGGCTTGAAATCGGGTGCCTGACATGGAATAAGCATTAAAAGATATGCACAAGCCCCATAAATTCCAGCCAGAGATCTGATAAAAGGTTAGAAACATTGGCAAGTGCTACCTAATGGTGACCTTCCCATTTATTCCTTTCCTACATTTTGGGGAAGAAGGGCAAATAAAGAAAGAGGGAGAAGGCTGCCAACCACAATTTATTCCTCTAGATTTACATTTCGGACAGTCTACTGGATATCTCAAATTGGATATCTTTTTTTTTTGTTGTGGTTGTTGTTCAGTGATTTCATTCATTTCCAACTCTTCGTGACCCCATTTGGGGTTTTCTTTGCAAAGATACTGAAGTTATTTGCCATTTCCTTCTCCAGTTCATTTTAGAGATGGGAAAAAAAAAACTAAGGCAAACAGGGTTAAATGACTTGCTCAGGGTCACACAACTAGTAAGTGTTTGACCCCAGATTTCAACTCAGGAAAATGAGTTTTCCTGAATCTAGGCCCAGCACTTTATCCACTGTTCCACCTAGCTGCCCAAGACATCTAATAAGCATCTTAAACCCAACGTGTACAAAATGGAACTCATTCTCTTTCCCTCTAACATCCTCTTCCAAACTTCTCTCTTACTTTCTAGGAAACCACCATCTTTCTAGCTGTCCCAGCTTGGAACTTAAGTGGCATTTTTGACTCCTTCCTTTATCTCACTGCTCCCCATCATGTCTAATCTGTTGCTTTGGGTTTTTTTTTTTGTTTGTTTGTTTGTTTGTTTTGGTGAGACAATTGGGGTTAAGTGACTTGCCCAGGGTCACACAGCTAGTAAGTGTTAAGTGTCTAAGGCCGCATTTGAACTCAGGTACTCCTGACTCCAGGGCCAGTGCTTTATCCACTGTGCCACCTAGCCGCCCCTAATCTGTTGCTAAATACTCTCATTTCTGTCTTCACAACATATCTTGTCTATATTCCCTTATCTCCTCTGTCACTGCCCCTACCCTTGCGTCTGACATTATCTCTTGTTGGGACTATTTCAAGGGACTTCTGGTTGGGTTCCTTGCCTCAAGTTTCTCCCCACTCCATTCTATCCTCCCCTCAGATATTAAAATCAAATAAAATCCAGTGACTTTCTATTATTTCAGCAGCAGATATCAAATTCTCTGGCTTTTAACATTCTTCATAGGGGATGACCTATAATTGAGGAATGTCTGACCAAATTTTGGTATATGATTGTGATGGAATACTACTGTGCTATAAGAAACGATCAATAGAATGGTTTCAGAAAAAAAACAAACAACCTGAAGTTATATGAACTGATGAAAAGTGAAGCGAGCACAACCAAGAGAACATAATATTATAAGGATGATAAACTGGGAAAGACTTAGCTGCTATGATCAGTACAGTGATCTAAGACAATTCGAAATGATTCGTGATGAAAAGTGCTATCCACCTCCAGAGAGGGAACTGATGAATTCTGAGTGTAGATTAAAGCATATTTTTTCACTTTCTTCATTTTTCTTCTCTGTGTGTGTGTGTTTTCTTTTGCAACATGAGTAATATGGAAATATATTTTGTATGATTACACATGTATAATCAATATCATATAGTTTCCCTTTTAAAGGGTGGAGGAAAGGTGGGAGGGAGAGAATTTGGAATTCAAAATTAAAAAAAAAAATGAATGTTAGGGGCAGCTAGGTGGCGCAGTACCGGCCCTGGATTCAGGAGGACCTGAGTTCAAATTTGGCATCAGACACTTAAAAATTACTAGCTGTGTGACTCTGGGCAAGTCACTTAACCCCATTTGCCTCATCAAAAAAAAAAGTTAATTTTCATATGTAATTAGGAAATATTTTATGAAATAAAATACATCAAAAATGTCCTTTATAACTTGACATCCTCCCCCCTTTCCAGTCTTCTTATACTTACTATTCCACATGCTCTTCATTCCAATAAAATAGTCTTATTGCTTTCCTCTCACTAAATCACTCCATCTCCCAAGTTGGTTTATTTTCATTCCCCTCATGCCTAGATTCCTCTTTCTCCTTTTGTGGCTTTCTTGATGTATTTTTAAAAAATCCTAGGGGGCAGCTAGGTGGCAGAGTGGATAAAGCACCTGGATTCAGGAGGACCTGAGTTCAAATCCGACCTCAGACACTTGACACTTACTACCTGTGTGATGCTGGGCAAGTCACTTAACCCTCACTGCCCCGCAAAGAAAAGAAAAAATTAAAAAATTAAAAATCCGACTTTCCCAGCCTTTAATGCTAGTGCCTCTATTATCTTCTGCTTGTCTGCTTATATCTTGTTTTTACATAATTGTTTGCGTGTTATCACCCTCATCTGCATTAGAGTATGAAGTCCTTGAGGTCATGGATTTTATTCTTTGCTCTTCTTTGAATCCCTAATACTTAGTATTTTTCCTGGCACAAAACAGGTGCTTAATAAATGCTCATTTACTTTAATTGACTGCATGGACAGTAGGGCAGAGATATTAATATGGCAAGTTTATGAACCACGTCTCAGTTTTTGAGACATTGTGAGTGAGTGGCTCATAATTATAAATAAATCCCATTTAAAGCTATTAAGGCTGAATCTTTGCAGGCTGGATAACTTCAGGTAGGGACTGGGACATTTCCTGCCTCCTAGTGAAGACATCACTCTAGGGGAAAGGTTATCCATTCGGAAGGAACTTCAGGTGTCCTCTAGCCCAAGCTCTCCATCAATGTGAAAAGGATCTAGGATTTTGCTTGGTAGAGGACTCACAGCAAGGCAACTCTATCCATTAGCTCAGATCTCATCCTTACCTATCTATGTCTTAGTAGAGAAGTCATAGGGGATTGTCTGAGGCCAAAGAGAGAGGTTAAGTTTCTTGCCAAGTTTCGCACAGTTAAAAAGTCAGAGTCAGGAGTTGAACATAGGTTCAGCTGAATTTGAAGTCACAGTTTAAAGTATGACTGTCATTTTCTTACTGGATAATCATCTGGGGCTTAACCTGCCATGGCCTTACTTTACTCATCTGGAAAATGATGGGGTTGTCTAGATAACCCCAAGGTCATTTCCAGCTTTAGATCTATGGTCCTATGAAATATCATAAAAGATTCCATTCAGTTATATTCAGTAAACATTTATCAAGTACCTACTATCTGCCAGGTACTGTGCTAAGCTTTGAGGATACAAAAAAGAGACAAAAGATAGTCCCTACATTTAAGGAGCTTACACTATAGTGGGGGGTGGGGGGATAACATGCAAATGAATATATACATAGCAAGCTATATACCAGAAACAGGAAAGAATTAAAAGAGGGAAAGCAGTGGACTGAAGAGAAGTTAGGGAAGGCTTCCTGTAGAAGGTGGGATTTGACTTGGGAATAAAAGGAAGCTAGGGAAATGAGTAGTCAGAGCAGGGATGCCCCCTTCTCTTCTCTGACACTGCCACCATCCTAGGATAGCCCCTTAGAACCTTAAGCCTAGATTATTGCAATAGCCTGCTAGATGGTATGCCTGCCTCAAGTCTCTCCCTACCCCAATCCATTTTCCACACAGCCACTAGAGTGATTTTCCTAAAATGTAGATCTAATCATGTCATCTACTCAATAAACTCCAGTAGCTTCCTACTGCTTCCAGGAGCAAATACACAATTTGCTCTATTTGATATTCAAATGCCTTCATAACCTAGCCCCCTCTTCTTATGCCTTACTCCCCAAAACATATTCTTTGATCCAGTGAAACTTACCTTTACGTTGTTCCATAAACATGACATTCCATCTCTCACCTCTGGTCACTTTCCCTGGCTGTTCCCCTTGCTTGAAGTCAGCAGGCTTTGGCTTCCATTTTAATATGGGGATGAGAGAGGGTGAGGAGTCCTTTCCTGGAGCCTGAGGGACTGAGAGGATTATGTTGCACTCTATATCAATTGGGAAGGATGAAGAGGAGGAGATATTAGGCAGAAAGATAATGAGTTTTGTCTTGGACCTCTTGACTTTAATATTTCTCCTGGATATCCTCTTAAAGATGTCTGGAGGACAATTGGAGATGTGCAATTAGGGGTCAGCAGAGAGATTGGATTTGAGAATCATTAGTATAGACCTGGTCAAGAAATCCATGGAAGCTGATGAGATCACCAAGTGGAGTAGAATAGAAGAAGAGAAGAGAGCCCAGGGCAGAAGCCTTAGGACCTCCTATGATTAGAGGGTGTGAGTTAGAGGGGGTTTAGCAAAAGAGACAGATGCGTGGTCAGATAGGAAAGAAAACCAAGAGAGAATGGTATCGGCAACTTAGAGAAAAGTAAGTTAGAAAAGTAAGAAGGAGAAAAGTGATTGCAGAAGGCCACAGAAAAATCAAGGACAATGAGGACTGCGAAAAGGACATTGGATTTGGCAACTAAGAGATCATTTGTAACACTAGAGTAGTTTCTGTGGAATGATAAAGTTGGAAGCCACATTGTGAAGGGCTAAGAAGAGATAGAGAAGGGAAAATGGAAGCACCTTTTGTAGAAGGTCTTTTAAATGAATGTAGCTACAAAAGGCAGAAGAGGCATAGGACCAAAGTTAGCAGGGATGGCAAGTTTAGGTGAGGGTTTTTAAGGATAGAGAAGACATGAACATGTTTGTTGACAGTTAGGAATAAAGCCAGTAGAGACAGAGATAGAAAATAATTGGAAGCATGGGAATGACAAATAAGGCAGTCTGCTGGAGGACATGGGATATAATGAGACCTCTTGAACCAGTCAAAGGGGTAGCCTTTGTAAGGAGCAAGGCCACTTCATTATGGGAGACAGGGATAAAGAAGGAGATAGCAGTAAAGGACATCTGACAGCTGATGAAGAAGAGGAGAGAAGTTCATGGTGAATGACCTAATTTTTTCCCCTATAAAATATAAGGTATAGTTCTCTGCTGAGGGAATGGGGGAGAGGAGTCATAGGAAGTTTCAGGATGGATGAAAAGTTGGAAGAACCACTGTGGAGAATAGGAAAGTGAGTTGATAAGGGAGATATAGTAGGATTTCCTAGCAGCAGTGAGGGCCCAGTTAAGTTAGGCAACATAAATTTGAGTGGATCCAGTCAGAACAGTTGTATGATTTGCCTCTGACTTCATTCAGTAGCATGTGTGTAGATGCAAAGGTTATAATGGTGAGAGTGATCCACGGTTGAGGCTTGGCTGGGCATAATCTATGATATGATAAGGAGACTAGGGATTCAAGAGAAGAAGATAATGTCAAATTGAATTGGTTCATGGAGGAGTCAAGATGGGATGAAAAGGGGAGAGTGACTAGTCTGGGGGAAATGACCTGAGAAAGAATCCAGGGATCAAATAGGGTTATGCAAAAGGAGGCAGAGGGAGAGATATTAGGACTTAGCTATTTAGAGTTAGAATGTCTAAGAGCTCCCTTGTTTCAGCTCCTTCATACTGAGGCCTGAGAGGACTTCTGAGTACCTTTTCAAGTCATAGTTGTCAGGAAGGAGAAGATAAGTATTTTTTTTCTTAAAGCTAATTGTTTAGATTTTTAAAAGAGCAAACTTGCCTTTGGTACTTAGCCATTGATAAGGAATTCCTAAGCACCTCCTCTGAGTCAGTCACTCTCTTAAGTACTAGTGATTGAAAATATGAAAATGATAAGGACCTCATGGTCTATCCTGGGGAGAGAATGTGTGTGCATTCAAAATGGACACAAGGGTATTTTGGGGGAAGTTCTAACAGCTGTAGGGAGGAAAGATCAGGAAAGGCTCATGTAGGATGGGAGTTTGAGGTGAGCCTTGAAACAAACCAGGGCTTCTGAGATGGTTCTGAGGAGGTAGTGCATTCCTGGCCCTGGACACAGTCACTCTAAACAAACAGAGTTGGGATATTTAGTGTTGTGGTTGTGGGATGGAATTAAAGTGATCAGATTGATCTTGAGGTATCCCGAAGGAATTACAAGACTCAGTGACTCAGTTTCCCAAGTTTTATTGCAATACTGTGAGTGACCACAGGGAGAGCACCCAAAGGAGAAAGGTGTCTCTTGAATAGGGAAAGAGGAGATGGTTGTGTTTAGAGTATGGATAAATTGATTATCAGTCTCATTATAATAATCTCCACCATTAGGAGGTGCAGGGGAGGATTTATCCTAATTTGGAGTTCCTCCGGCCTTAAGGCAACCCCTGAGGTGAGTACCTTTTTTCCTGGAGGTGTGTTTTGGGGGGTTACACATCATAAGGTGAAGCTAAGGACACATTTGTTCCCTTCTGTGCATGTTCCTCAAAGCATACCTCAACTGGCCAAGGTCAGAGTGTCTCTGTGTTTCTGATCTCTCTTTACTTAGGTCTGGTTCCTAGGTGTCCTGTCATCTCATTAAAACATTTCAATTGTTGATTACCAGTTAGGGACTCTGTGACCTGTCTCTGTTGGTAGTGAGGGTTGATAGGGACAAACCCTCTTGGTTACTGTAAGAAGACAAACCTTAGTTTCTCTGTTAACCCTTTTAGGTACTATGGATAGCTACTATTGATATCTGTTACCCCTTTCAGCCTCCTCCATCATTGTGAATAAGGAATAATACCAAGACCAATATGAATGGTATGTCATATGCATTGAAGTGGGTAAGGTGAAACAAGACTAAACGGGGAAATTGGAAGCAGGTTGTAAAGAGATTCAATTGTTAAACAAAGGAGTTTGTCTCACTGTCATTCTATGCTTCCAGAAAATCACTTTGGCAGGTTTATGGAGGATGGATTAGAATAGGTATTGGCTTGGGGAAGGGGCACTATAGCAAGAATTCAGATGAGGTCTTGAACTAAGGAGGTGGCTGTATTTCTATAAAGATAGGGACAGCTGAGAGAAGTCTTGTGGAAGTAGGAATGACAAGTTTTGGCAAATGATTATTTATATGGGGAGACAGAGAGTGGGAGGGCAGGTAAGAATGACATTATAGTTGTGGTCCTGGGTGGCTGATTTGCAATGCCCTGGACAGAAATAGAGAAGTTGGGACAAGGGGAAGATTTGATACGAGTAGGATGAAAACACTTGATAGGATAACAAACTAGGAATTCATCTAAGCACTTGTGATATAGACATAAAAATTGACATGTTCCCTGCCCCAAAGTATCCCTTGTTCAGAGGGTAGGCATGAGAAGGAGAGGAGCAGTGTATAGAGATAAGCATAATGCAAGGTGAAGAATAATAGGGTAAGACAGAGAATGAGACAAAGTATTCTAGCAGGTTTAAGGGGGAAAATGCACTTTCCCTTGGGAAGATCAGGGAAGGCTTCATGGAGATGATGGTGTGAGATGAGCCTTGAAGGAAGAAGATTCTGAGAGACAGAGATTAGTATAGTCATCATGTCCTGCATGGTGGATAGCCTGGGATTTCAGGTGACCAAGCTCACAGATATAGTCCAATAGGAATGAGAATCCCAAGATGGAGGCAGCTAGCTTATGGCTTTACAAACCAAGATTTTCTGTGGCCAAGCAGGCTGAGAAAAGTCTCCAAAGCCACTGAAGTTAGATGTTGGGGGGCTTCAATAGTACATTTATGATATAAGAAAACACTGCTGATACTAGAGAAAGATCCATTAATTGTAAGCTCATACTAGAGCTGCGGGAGGAGGACAATTTTAGATCATCTTATCCAACCCCTCTTCCCATTTACAGAGAATGTCACCAGAAAGGGAAGAGACTCACTCTATGACATTCAACTGCAGAATAGCAGAGTCAAAAATCTACTCCAGGTTTGTGAACACTGAAACCATTGTTCATTCCATGAAACTGCTCTGTGGGAGTGGAAATAAAAGCCCGTTTTAAACAAAAGGAACATGATGTGTACCCCTTTTCAAAAGGATTCACATAAGACTTAGGAAGAGATGGAGGGCTGAACTTTTCAATCTCTTTTTAGAGCAGAAAGGAAGGCCCAGCAGGAGACCAGACTCAGTGGACCAGGAGATGATTTGGCCATTTTCAAGTTTTCTGTATTTGTGATTAGCCATCATTCTGTTTCTCTAACTTGCATGATCTTTAACCTTTTGCTAGCTGGGAAAGTGATACTTAAGATCTATGAGCTCCAAGGGCTATGGAAAATAAAATTGGCAAAAACCATACTGTATTGCATTAAAGATTGGTCTCATAGACAAACCTAAGAGAAGCATTTTGAATCATTTTATTCTGAGAAAGTGGCAAAAATAAAGGCCTTTCTAGGCTTTTGACCTCTGCCACAGGGCTGTTTTATAGGAGGATTCATGCTTTGGTGAGTGGTTACATCAGGTGACCTTTAAAGGTTCCAGAAAACTCTCAGATCCTCTGTTTTGTTTTGTTTTGTTTTTTTGTTTGTTTCATTTTGCCTTGGAGTTGGAGGATCATAGTGTTTGAATTTAAGGAAATTCTATTCTATTTACAATTAAAGAATGGTCTAGTTTACTGAGAGTCATGCCAACCTTCCCCTCCCCATTGTGGTTGGGTTCTTATTAATGCAAGATATTCAGTGATCAGATCTTGTGTAGGAGCTGATGGTTACAGGACATCTTTTGTTGAAAAACCCATTTCCTCTGAGTGTATTGTAATGAATAAGCCATAATAATTATTTGAGAAGTGGAAGCAATTTCCTTAAAGACAAAGGATCAGCCACAGACATCGAAACAAGATGACCAGATTTATCCATTCGTGTAGCACTTTGTTGAAACACTCATTTTACAAAAAGGAAACACTTGACTTGTAATGTAGCTTCCTGCTCCTACATCTCCCACCCCTCTCTTTGGTCAGTGACCCAAAAGAAGAAAGCTTTCTTTTTTCAGTGCAATTGTCATAGATTAAGTTTTTGGATGGGTGAGATGCATTCACCTGCACTGAGTTGAATCAAAGTTAGTTCCTTAGGATATTATAAAGTTTTCTTCTCGGGAGTCCAGGAATATAGTGGCCAACGAAATGCTTCAAGGAAATGCATCAAGGAAAGAGGTTAGTCAAAAATTTGAACTTGAGAAGGCCCAACATGGATGACTTATTTACTAGTGGTCCTGAGAGTTTTTTTAAATGGTGATTTAAAATTCTGATTCTTGAATATGGAGTCAGCCTTATAGCCACATTGAATAAACAATTGCCTATTTATTTACATAGGAGAACACTGGGAAGGTTTAGATGTTCTAAATGATCACTCAGGGTGGTATAGTAGAGAGAATCCAGGTTCTGGAGACAGAGGACATAGCTTCAAATTCCTTCTCTGAGACTTACTACCTGTGTGATCCTCGGGCAAATAACTAAACCTCTCTTGGCTTCAGTATTTTTTTTTCCAATCTGGAAAATGAGGGTGTTAGAAATAAATGATTCGAATGTCCTTCCTGTCTATAGATATGTGATTGTATGATATGCCAACTTGTCTGAAATCCCATCAATATGGATGTTTGGATCCTTCTCCTTGGAGGATGCAAACATTCTAGGCAGATACAACCCATTTAAAGTAATTGACCCTAAGGTTTTACTGACTTGCCATAATCCATTTTTATTAGGACAGTAAAAGCTGAGGTGGCAAGGGAAGGAGGAGAAAATGCAGACCTGAGGAAGGAAAAAAGACTTGGGAAGGGGAACTAAGGGGCATTGCAGACAAAGCACCAAATTCAGTGTTGCCAAAGTCTTCCGTGCTACAGAGGAAAGATGGACTTTCAAAAGATGGGCACCCATGCGTATGACCTTGGCCCTTTTGGTCACAGTGGGCTTCAGTTTTATGTTACCTACCCAGAATCAGGGACCTCAATGTGCATCTTGAATTCAACTCAGCAGTTACTTGGCATCTACCATACAGCAGACACTGAGCAGATAAAGACCAAAAAAAGGAATCTCTGTCCTCAGGAAGCTTACATTTTATTAGGGAGGGGGAGGAAACATCATGCACACAATTAAATAGTTAATTTGAAAAAAAAAAAAAGAAAAGAAAGAAACTACTCAGGACCAGGAGTATCAGGAAACATTTCCCATAAGAAGGGAAACCTAATCTGAATTGTGAAGGAAGATAAATACCCTAAGAAGAGAGGTGAGGAGAGAGTTCATTTTAGGCAGAGTTGGAAAAATAGGGAACCAAATGTTAGGTGAAGACGTATAGAGAAATAATGTGAATGTCAGAATGTGAAGGACTTCAAATGACAAGCTGAGCAATTTGTGTTGTGTTCTAGACCCAATAGGGAGGCAGTGAAGGATCTTGAGGCAGTGTGTTTGCCAGGAAGATAATTTGGGGAACTGTGCAGAGGATTGACTGGATAAGAAAAAACGAGAGATAGGTTGTAGAACAACCACTTAGGAAGTGATTCTGATAAACTACAGGAGAAGAGATGAAGGAATTGAACTACAGGGGAAGGCATGTGAGGGGGCAGAGGTGACAGACAAGAAAAATGTTGCTGAGGCAGATCCAACAAGCCTTAGCAAATGATTCGATGTGGGGACTAAAAGCAGGAGAAGACTCAAAAATGACCTTGGGCATTAGAAACTGGGTGTAGTGGTAGTATCCTTAAAAGAAATAGAAAAAAAAATGGAATAGTTTAGGGGGAAATAGAATACATTTGTGTTTTAGACAATGGATCTGAAGTGCCTACAGAACATTCAGGTAGATGTGTCTAGAAGGGAATAGGTCATCTTAGACTAGAGAGAGGAGAAAAACAGAGACTGCATACGTAGGTGTGAAATATTTTGCTACTGACCTAGGATTCTTTCCTTCCTTGTATCTTTTATCTTCCCTTCTATTCTCTCCTTTCTCTCTGCCATTTCCAACTGCCCTCCTCCCCTTTTCCTTTTCCTTCCCTCCCTTCTATAAAGATATATTTAAGGGGCGGCTAGGTGGTTCAGTGGATAAAGCACCGGCCCTGGATTCAGGAGTTCCTGAGTTCAAATCCGGCCTCAGACACTTAACACTTACTAGCTGTGTGACCCTGGGCAAGTCATTTAACACCATTGCCCTGTAAAAAAAAAAAATTAAAAAAAAAAGATATATTTAAGGGGCAGCTAGGTGGCACAGTGGATAGAGCACCGGCCCTGGAATCAGGAGAACCTGAGTTCAAATCCAGCCTGAGACACTTAACACTTACTAGCTGTGTGACCCTGGACAAATCACTTAACACCAATTGCCTTGCCACAAAAAAAAAAGATATATTTACATCCTGCTATTTGCCAAGTGCTGTGTTAAGGGGGACAGGGCTATTGAATACCTGCCTTAAAGGTCCTTCCAGTCTAGTCATTGTAATTGTAATGTTCATTGAATAAGAGAACACAAAACTGGTATGATTTAAAAGATTGGAGAAGTGATATTTTAGCAAATTCTTTAAGTATTAGACATAATAGTATATACTTATATATTCACACTTTGAAAATCTCACAGTTCTCTTTAAAGGTGAACTACTGGCTCTTAGGATAGGGACAATGGCTTTGGGTGAGCACAACTGCTGTAGCCCAAAGCTACATCCTTCCAAGTTTCTCATTCCAGGTTGAGGTAGTGGTCTAAAGACTGGCTACATTGCTTATTGTTATTTAATCCTCATTGTTATGCAGATAGCTGTTTACTTGGATGACCTCAGAACTCACTTCCAACTCTGAGGTCCTGTGATTATGCGTTCTCTGTTATCCAAGAGGTAAAGGGCTCCTTTTGCTTACTCTCTTTCCCTAGGGAAGAGAGAGGAGGAAGAGAACAGGTGTAATACCAGGTACTGCTAGTAATTATATCCAGGAGCTTGGCATTATGGGGACATACCCAGCTTGCTTGGTGAAAGTAGTGCTGTCTTCCTAAATGCCTTTCTACAAAATTATACTTGCTCTTAAAATGGCTTCTGCTAGATACTAAAAGCCATCAGAGATTTGTCACCTATATTTCCCCAGTGCATGTTCCATCCCCACTTATGGCTTGGTGTCACACTCATCCAGTTTCAATAGACTGCTTCCAAGGGATGAAGGCAACCTTAGTCTCCTGTTCATCCCAGTGCATTGAAGTCTGTAATTAAAAATAGCCATCCTGTTTATCTTCTGCCTATGCCACCTCCTTGTAATCCCATGGTACCCAAGCCCAACTGCACTCTGATGAAATCCCATTTTAAAAGTTAAGCACTGTGGGTCTGCATCCGACAGAGAGGGCATATTTTTCAGGGCACAGGCACTTTGAGGTCCTTATAGGGCAATTCAGGCCTGTCAACTCATCCATCCTACAATGGGGATTCCGCTTACTGGTTTCAAAAAGACTGAGAGAGCGGGAGCAAAAAAAGGGTAGCCCCCTAGAATGTAGGCCATTGCTGCCTCATTTTGCAATTATTTTAATAAGTCCTGGGGTCTGCTGGCCCTCTGCATGCTCAAATGCACATGCTTTTGCAATTAAGACTGGTACCTTCAGGACAGTGAGGGAAATATTGTCAGCCTTTATTTTCTGCAGTGCTCAGACCAGGATGGTGGTAATAACAACAGTAGGATTGGGAGAGAAATGACATCTATTATTTCATTGGTACACAGAACACTCAAGTGAGGAATCTCCCTCTGTTCTTGCAGCTCACAATTTAGAGGCTTAGAGCATGAACTTTGAACCTAGAATCCATGATCTTTAGAAATTAAAACTAATGAATATATTTCAACATAATTAATCCTTCTAACCCTATGCATTTTAATTTATCCTTTATAAAAGCTTATTCTGGAAAGGTATCAATAGATTTCAGCAAATTTCCAAAAGGGTCCATGACACAAAAAAGTCAGAACATCCATTTTGGAGGTGTCTAGAACACTGGGAATTGAAGTGACTTGCACAGAGTTCCACAGTAGTAAATGAAAAGTGCAGGACTTGAACCTAGGTCTGTGCCAGCACCACGTAATCATTTTATTTCTGATAATAATGAATGCATACATGCAGATGCCACTTTAATTATCATTGCTCATGGAAGCCCAAGTCCATTTAAAATTTCAAAAAAAGGCTGGTGAGTGAATAAAGCAAATAACAGAGAGACAGAGACACAGAGAGAGAAAGAGGCAGAGAGAGACAGAGACAAAGAGAGACCGAGAGACAGATGGAGAGACAGAGACAGAGAGAGACAGACTGAGACATATCGAGAGACAGAGAGAAACACAGAGAGAAAAAGAGATCAAGACAAAAATAGAGAGATTCAGAAAAAGAGACAGAGAAAGTACCATTTCTCTAGTCATAGTTGGCAATTCTATTGGTTATATATTTTCAGACTTATAATTTCATCATTGCGGGGAACTTCTAACATGGAATCTCCTTCCACGGTGAAGATCAACAATTCCTCTGTGACTAAAAGTCTTTCTTAGAAAGTTGTTTGAGGCACTGAGGGATTGAGGGGGTTGCCCAAAGTAATAGAAGCAGAATGTGTCAGAAGCTGGAGTTGAACCCAGGTGTTCCAGACTCCAAGGTCAGCTCTCCATCTATTTGTCAATCCACTGGTGTGTCAATATCACACAAATGAAAAATCTGTCTTTGACAAGACAAAAAGCCCAGCTTTGATTCCTAGGGAGCTTTTCATATACGGTCTTTGCTTTGATTCTGATCAAAGGTAAGCATGAGCATGGGGGGCATTCAAGGAAGACTGGCACCTCTGAGGTGAGGGCTTGCCAAGCGCTTTTCAGGGCTGCTCATTCTCTTTTGGTATCCAGCTGCCACTCAGCCTTCACCTGTGGCTCTAAGATGCTGTAGCATGTGCAGTTGCCACATTTTGATCAGATGGACTAAACCAGGTTGAGGGTAAAAGACAGGCTTCAAATTTCTCAGTGAGTCAGAGGGACATCTACCCCAAGCATGTGAAGACTTTCCCTAATGGAATGACCAAATGAGAACAATTTGTTCCAATGGCCATGAAGGCAGCTGAAATGGGCACTATGGAGATTTTAGAGCTTGGTAAAATGTCACAATGCCAATATCATTCAGTACATCCCAGACAATCACCAGTTGTCTTGACTTTTTTCTTGCCATGGGACTTTAATAACTCTGGAAGAGAGAGTGAAACTGACAACTTTTTTTTTTCAACTCTTCTTCACCTAAATCTAATTCATGTGTGCATCACTTTGAAAATGAAGGATAAAAAAACAGTAAGTGTTACAGGAAGGACAGGAATCTTTCCCATCGGAGAAATGAAGAAGTCACCAAAAAGTGCAAAAGACAACACCAAGACAAAAGTTTGTCAGTGATGGGCTTTGGGACAGTCCTCCATTTGGATAACACAATAATCCTGAGATAGATAGGACAGATATTTGCTACAAAAAGAGTTGCATATATAATCTTTCTTTGTTTCCCTCCCTCACCCCCTTCCTTCATTCCTCTTTCTTGCTTTCTTTCTCTTTTATTTATCATCTATGTATACATTTTTATCTGTATTGTTTACCTACCTATCTGTCCATCATCTATCTCTCTATCCATCTATCTACAATCTATCTCTGCTTCTATCCATCATTTCTTTTTCATATATCTGTATGTAATCATCCCCATGTTAGAGTTAAAGAAACTGAGGTTTAGAGTGGTGAATCATCCTAACCATGGTCATATAGGTAACGAGTGTCAGAGGCAGGATTTCTCAAAGTCCAACAGGAGCAACTGTCCACCATCGCCTTGCAAATAAAAATATATGTGCTTTCTAGTTTCCCTTCACTATCTTTCAACAGCCTTATGTAATGTATGACATTATTAAGGCAGTGTGAGAAATTGGTAACTTGGATATAATTTCCAGAACTCCTAACTCTGACTTTAACAACAACCTATGGCAAGCTACCACCTCTCTTTCCTTTTTTGCAAAATGGGGTTAATGATACAGTCAGTATCTACCTCACAGGGTTGTTTCACAGAAAGGGCATTGAAAACTTTAAAGTGTTATGCAAATGTGAGCTCTTATTACTATCGCTTCTACTCAACTGGATCTTAAAGTTAATGTTCGTTTTCTTCATTGTTACAAAATGAATAGCTTTCTTGGCATTGAAATTTCTTTAATCTCATTGGCTAATGAAGGTGCCTGCTCTATTGCTTCGGGAGAAAAAAATCCCCTTTTCTTTGGGGCCCTTGAACTATCCAACTAGAGTTCCTTGGGAGAAAGGATTTTTAGAAAATTATAAAATAATGTGTGGAAAAATTAACTAATGGTTGGTCCTTATCGGTGGCATCTGGCAATTTTCCCAATAGCTAATTTATTTTTATTCTTCTGTCTGAATATCTTCAATAAAAATCTTTACCTGGATTGTCTGGAGGGTAATTCTAAAATATTGCAGGCCTCTCTTGCTTATCCTTAATGTGTGATGAAACTGCCTTGGTATTTTAAAATGGGCTTTTCAGCTCAGGTATTTCCTAATATGCTGCCAGATTCTTTAAATGACTTCTTCCTTAAATCCTCACACCATAAGGGAGCCCAGAAAGGAAAAGTGATAGAGAGAAGGAAATTCAGTGGGGAGGGTTTCACCTTTACTCCGGCTATTCTTGGAGATTTCTCAATATGGAGATGAGATAAACACAAGGGAATTGGGAAAGCCTGCCAAACATACCATCTTAAAGTAGTCTCGATAATGAAAACCCTTAGCTTAATCTGAGGGTTTGGGATCCTTAATGGAAGTGCTATTCCTCCACTGCTACATCTGGAGTAATATATTGAGTTCTGAATGCCACTTGGCTGGATCCTAACAAGTTGGAAAACAGAGTGCAGTCAGGAGGGTGAGGGGCCAAGAGATGTTGCTATTGAGGACTTGCATTGTATCATAGGGTCACAGATCTGGAGCTGGCAAAACCATTAGGAGTTATCTAGCCAATCCATTTATCTCATAGATGAAAAAAAGAAACTGAGGCTCAGTGGCTTGCCCAACTACGTAGGCAAAAGTGAAAGATCTAGGATTTGAATGCAGGTACACCCAATTCCAAGTCCATACTCTTAGGAATATTTCATATAGAGAAAAGAAGCTGGAGGCAAAGTCAAAGGGAGAGGGGTGGGGAATGACAGAGGTCTTTAATTTTTAGAAAAGAGAGATTAGACTTGATCCTGCTTAGTTTCAGATTATAGAACTACATATGATAGGTGGATATAGTGGAGAAGCGGCCATCTTGTACCCTTGTATCTTAGACAAGGTAAACATGAATCTGCAAACTGTTTCAATATTTTAATAGTATCTAATATTTTGTCTTCCAAAATTTTAATACTATCTTTTCAATTATTTTCCCCTTTGTCCATCAAAAATCTTTTCTCTGGTTATTTTTTTTTTCATTTTCCCCCATTATCCAAAAGTTTCCAGTCCTAGCTATTATCATCTCTGATTTAGGCAAGAACATGATATATTCTCCCTGCTTAATAAAATTGGAAAGGGAGGGGGAAAGGAGAAATAAACCAATAAATTCCACATATACTTTCCCTTCTTGAAATGCCAAAATGATTGTTTAAGCAAACCTTGGTGATGTCTTAGGCTCTGGCTTCCTTTTCCTAATGCTAAGAACCACGAATCATCTTTTGTGCTTTCTCTCTTCTGATGGGTCAGGTAAGAACTCTGGAGGGCTGGGACTGTTATTTGATACATGGGAACTGGCGTTATGATGATGAGGGTGATGATTCCAGTAATCCCTCTCTCTGTCTCTCTCTGTCTCTCACTGTCTCTCCCTGTCTCTGTCTCTCTGTCTCTCTCTCTATATACAAATGAACAAATTATTAAAAGTGTACATATGATATAGAATAAGAAGGAAAATGGTTAAATTGGGGGACAATCTTTGTAGCAAATACCTGAGATAAATGTTTGAGACAAAAGATATAAAAATAACATAGATATATACAAATAAAATATACAATACACATATATGTATAAATACCCCTATCCATCTACATAAATGTGTCCATGTGGATGCCTATTCAGACACATAGAGACATACGTATTAACATCTATATAGACATATACACACATATAGACTTATACACATATGTCCATATGTGTATACATATATAAATGTTAAAAACTATTACCAAGTAGACAATGGCCAATAATTTGCAAATAATTAGCAGCTCTAAGAAAGAATGCTACAAGTAATCATAATGAGCTAAATAAAAATCAAACATACTCAGCAAATTGGCAAAAAATGACAAATGATGTGAGTTGTCAGTGTTGGAGTTGTGGCTTTTTAAGTGAAAATAACATAATATTGGGACATTTTCTTTACTATAAAATGACAAAATTCAATCAATGGCAAGACAAAACATGTCTCCAAGTACTACTTAGAAATTTGGGTCCTCATGGAATTTGAACACAGCATAATCATAGACAAACACTTGTATTATGAAATATGAGTGAGGAGCATATGGTTTTTCATGTCATAAGAATAATAAACTTCTTGGGGAAAAGCACTTCATTTAAAGGAAGGCTCTGAAAAATTGCATGATGGTATAGAAGCAGAACATAGGATATTTCTAAATTATTATGTAAATTATTGTAAAGCATGAGATCCTTTCCATTTTGTAGTACTTCTATCAGTATTTGAGCTAAAAGAAGTTGCCATTTTCTTAGCTCAAATCCTTGACACTTACTAGCTGTGTGACCCTGGGCAAGTCACTTAACCTCAATTGCTTCACCAAAAAAAAAAATTTAATTAGAAATACATTTACTCTCAAAACATAGGGGTTAACTTCCTCCCCTCTTTTCAACACCTCAGTCTCTAGGGAGGGAAAGATTAGAGTTACAGCTTTTGCTCAGTGCCTATAGTGCAGAGTTCCATTTTCAGGTCCAAAAACCTTCTTAGTCTTGAGTCCCAGGGAACCTGAGTTCTCAGGGTTTCTATGCCAAGCTGGATTACTGCACCACTCCATCTGCAATTATTGTTCTGAGGTTGCCATGACTCAGACTACCAGGTCAGTGGACAAATTGGATATGTTTCCCTCCAACACCTGAACCTCAGAAAGACAATTGTCACAGAACAAAAACAAACACCCCTAGACTTATGGCCAGGGTTAAAAAGGAAGAGCAGGGGAAAGGACTTCTTCCATTCTCACTGGTTCAGTTCATGTTGCCCATATTGTGGGTCAATTCTGATGTTCACCCTCTGGAGATAGCAGTAAGAGTAGAGTGGCCAAAAAGTGTAGCCAGAAAAGAGGAAATCAGAAAGTGGGCAAACAGCTTAGTTTCACCAGTCTTAAAGATGGGGGTGTCCAATCAAAGGAAGGTCTCTTTACCCAAATGATAGAGGACACTACCTCCATACTAGGCAGTCCAGACATGCTTGAAAGACCCCTTCGTGTGCTTCCATATTACCCACACTGGGCATGCCAAGCCTGGGTTATGTAGGTATATATGGATTCACACATATAGTTAAATCCTAATAGTAAAGGGGAAAGCACTAGTAATAAGGGTGGAGGTTGAAGAGAGAATAATAAAGGCCTCATGAAGAAGATAGCTCTTGAGCTGAGTCTTATAGGGTAACTATGACTCTAAGGAGTGAAGGTCAAGGAGAGCATTCCAGGAATGGACATGAAGAAGGAAATAAAGCATTGTAAGAAACAACAAGGAAGCCATTATGCTTAGACCATAGTGGGCCCTCATGGAAGTAATGTCTAAGTCTGGAAAGAAAGGATGAAGTCAAATTATAAAGGACTTTAAATCATAAACAGATGAATTTATGTTTGGTCCTTGATGTAATTAATAGTCACTAGTTTTTGTTGAGGATGGGGATGACACAGTCAGATCAATGCTTTTGAAAATCAGGTTGGAAGCTATTTGGAGGATACATTAAAATGGGGAAAAACCCACCTAAAACAATGAAAAGGTTATGGCAGTGGTCTAGGTGAAAGGTCATGAGAGATTGAAAAAAAGAGCTGGCTCTGAGAGTGTCGAGAAAATGACATATGTGAGGGATACTGTTGAGTTTGTTTTTAAAGGACAAGATTTGTCAAGTGATTGAATATTTGAAGATAGTAAGAGTGCAGATTTAATGATGATACCAATAGTATACATGTAGATTACTAGAAGAAGACTGATAAGCAATAGGGAGGTCCTGAGAAGAGATGGGTTTTGAGAGAAGGGATAATGAAGTCTCCTCTGGACTTGATATATCTACAGGGTCAGGTTAATTGACATAGTTTTAGAACTCAAGAAAGTGACTAGATATGGATGTGTTGATGTATTAGTCATCTGAATTTGAATAACTAATGCCACTGGAGATGTAATGAGACATCCAAGTGAGAGAATATGGAGACAAAAGATAAACAGGACTGAGGGAGATCCTCATTGAAACCCAACAACGATTGAATAAAGAATCAGCAAAGGAGGTTTAGAAAAAAATAATCTGACAAATGGAAGGAGAAATGAGAGATTGGGGCAGTGTTATGAAAAGCCTAAGAGGAGAAATTGTCTGAAAGCAGAAGGTCATGAATAGTTCCAAAAGCTATAAAGAGTTCTGGTAAGGTGAAGACTAACTATTCAAAGTCCCTTAGATTTGGAAAACAAAAGACTATTAGAAACTTTGGAAAGAATATCTTCAGTTGTGTAATGAAGTCAAAAGCTAGATACTAGAGTGTTTAAAACACAATGAGAAGAAAGTAGGGGCACTTAGTATAGACAGCATTTTCAAAGAGTTTAGCTGTGAAGAGGAGGAGAAGTATAAAATATTTGGGTAAGGGGGATCATAGGATCAAATGAAGAATTTGAAGTATCAGAAAGATATGATTTTGTAATAGAGCAGGAAAGAAAGTAGTATATTGGTTGATTGTTGTCTTTTGTTCTCAAAGAGGACCAAAATAACATTACCATGTCGGAATTAAGTCACAGTGTGTCCTACTGTGGCTGATCAGATGAAGAGAAGTCCAGAAGGCTCTACCACAGGTCAGGCACAAAAAAGTCCACATGAACATTTGTAGTGGAGATGTCTCTAAATTTGCATATTTCACATTTCTTTTGAGCTACTGAAAGTTTGTTTTGCTCACTGGACCCCTCCTTTGATGTAGGCATGCCATGCTGGGTGGTCCTTTGTCAGCATCTCCCACATCACACAATCAATTCCAAAGTTGTTTAGAAAGACCTTGAAGGCCACTAAGTATGGAGGGATTGAAGACCAGGGAAAGGATAGGAAGGAAAGTCAAACAATCTACAGGAGAAAGTAGGAGGAGTGGGGTCAACAGTGCTTTTGCAGAAGTTGATGTTTGGAGAAAAAAAGGATAATCTCTTTAATGGGTAGAAGAGTGAAGGAGTAAATAGAAGAGGATCATATCTAAGGGATATGGGATAAGAAGAGAGGAGAGAGCCCCAAACTGAAAGGGTGGGGTTATCAGTACTGTTATCAGCTTCTGGAGTAGAAGGCTTGGGATAGTCTCTGTGGTTAGTAGAATATTAACACATTTAGGAAGTAGAACAATGAATGTTTTGTTGAAATGAAGACCTAGTTGATGTCATGTGATGTAAATTTCTAGTGAATTCAGTTAGCATTAGCATGGTTTCATGAAATTCTTTAATTCTGTTCAGCTATAAGTGTGTAGGAAATAGGGAAGAAGATGATGGTATGGGTACAAGTTTGGTATTTGGCAAGGTGTAAGACATTCTGGGAAAAAAGGGAGCAAGGTATTTGAAAATGAAGGATTGTGGGGCAGCTAGGTGGCACAGTGGATAGAGCACCGGCCCTGGAGTCAGCAGTATCTGAGTTCAGATCTGGCCTCAGACACTTAACACTTAGTAGCTGTGTGACCCTGGGCAAGTCACTTAACCCCAATTGCCTCACTAAAAAAAAAAAAACCCAAAAAAAAACCCCCCCCAAAAAAAAAAGAAAAAGAAGGATTGTGTAGACTAGAAATGGTTCACCAAGGACTTGAGGTGGTGAGCATAATTGAGTGTAACCAGAGAAGGGGTGATGGCCTATAAAAACAACAAAGGGATGGAGGGATTAGAGATCACCATAAGAATAAACAATAGATTGAGGAGCAATCATGTATAGTGAGAGTGTGCATGACAATTAATTTGTTGGACTTAGAATTAGAACACTTCTGTGTGATGACAAGATCAAGAGTTTGACCTTCTATGTGTATCACTGAGTTGGAGTAGGACATAAGATCATGAGATTTGACTAGATAGAAGTATGAATTTAAGGTGCTTGTAGCTTGGTGGCTGAATGGATAAAGTACCTGGCCTAGAGTCAGGAAGACCTGAGTTCAAATCTAGTTCCAGACAATTACTAGCTATTTTATTCTGTGCAAGTCATTTAACTCTGTTTGCCTCAATTTCCTTATCTAAAAAATTAACTGGAAAAGGAAATGGTAAACCACTCCAGTATCTTTGCTGAGAAAACCCCAAATGGGATCACAGAGAGAGAGAGAGAGAGAGAGAGAGAGAGAGAGAGAGAGAGAGAGAGAGAGCTGACTGAAAAATGACTAAACAACAACAACAAAAAATAAAATATATGTTGAAGTTTTCTTAGTATCAGGTAGGATGAAAAGTACAGAAGGAGACTCAGACAGAAAAACTCAAATTATAAAAAGGAAAAAGAAGATGCTTCACTCATTGGTAAGTAGTTATTACCAGGATCTGTACTGCGTGGTAAATTTGATGATACATGGATGAAGAGTCTACATGATCAATTGGTATGCTCTCAATGTGAAGACTCCTTCAAGGAAGACTCCTTTCCAACTGAGGGGGATACCTGAGGCAAACTGTTAGAGAATATGCATGAGAGTTGCAGGATTGATAGGTGTGAATGACTTCTCATCTTACCAATGGAGGCAGGGCCTACATAAATGAGATTTCAGGTTTGGTGGAATATTGAAAAGCTACAAGGTCAAATTGTTGCCTTAGAAGAGTCACTTGGGGGCAGCTAGGTGGCACAGTGGATAGACCACCAGTCCTGGAGTCAGGAGTACCTGAGTTCAAATCTGGCCTCAGACACTTAACACTTACTAGCTGTGTGACCCTGGGCAAGTCACTTAACCCCAATTGCCTCACTAAAAAAAAAAAAGAAAAAAAAGAAGAGTCGCTTGACTTCTTTTGTCTTTGTTCTCATCAAAATGAGATAATCATTTAATTTCTAACATTTCTATTAACTTTGGAAGTCTTTACATTTGCTTCACATTTGGTACCAAGTAACTTAGCTTTAAAAGAAAACTCAGATATCATTTGGTCCAATTATCTCCTTTGCCAGAGAAAACAAAGGAGGCCTAGAAAGAACAAAAGACTTGCTTTAAATCACACAGCTAAAAAGATACAGAGGTGAGATTCAAATTCAAGCTTCCTGGCTTAAAGAAATGGATCTTCCCATTATAGTGTAGTCTTACTTGTTCACTAAATAGCATCTCTTCAATGAACTCAAGCATGCAAGACTACCCTCATTTCATGAAGTTTATTTTTGATAAAAATGTTGAGTCCCCCCAAGTGAAATATACTTCATGTTACATAAATTATAATAGTAAATTCTGTGAAAATGAAACTGCCTTCTTGCTTATCATGGAGTGAGAGAGTTGCTGCCTTAAGCAACCACAGGTAATAAGAATTTGAAATGTTTATGTTAAGAGCATAGCAAATCAAGCTCTTTTGGGGCGTCCTGGTGTCGTGTGTCTATCCCATAGTGGTTAAATCAACAGACATGAATGGCAGCAAAATGCAAAAGAAGTCTACTTTGTCAGGAATTAACAAGTGCGCTTGAGGAGCAAATGAGACAGAGGGACTCCCAGGATGAAAATTATTGAAGACAGTTGTGTCCAGTTAATTCAGGTACGTGGTTACTATGCTAAACTATGCCTAAGTTATTATAGGTAGGCCCTAAAGTGAAAAAAAAAGAAAAACTGTCCCAAGTATTCCATAAAATCAAATGTCCCCAGACTTAGCTCTTATCAGCAATGGGAAATGCTCTCCACATCCAGAAAGAGAACTATGGAATCTGAATGCAGATCAAAGTATGCTATTTTCACCTTATTTGTTGTTGTTATTTATTGTTATTTTTTTCTTTCTTGTGTTTTTTTTTCCCTTTCTGATTATACATTATATAAAACCTACATCTGATTGCTTCCTGTCTTGGGAAGGGGGGAGGGAAGGGAGGGTGGAAGAAAAATTTGGAATTCAAAATCTTACGAAAATGAATGTCAAAAACAAGCTTTACATGGACTTGGGAAATAAAATAAAATACAATGAAGAAAACAAAACAAAACGAAAGAAATGTCCCCCAACATAAATTGAGAGTTTATATAATTTTCTCTGTTTGCTATTTAAAGTCCTTCATAACTTAAGCCCCTCTTTCTTTTTTCATTCTCCTTACACATTACTTCCTAACACATTCTCTTTGATGTAGTGATACTGGCCTTCTGGCTGTTCAACAAACAAGACATTCCATCTCTGCTCAGGGAATTTCTTTATCTCCCAAGCCTGGCATGTTCTTCTCCTTCCTCAATTCATACTATTGACTCCCTGGCTTCTTTTAAGACCCAACTAAAATCCCGCCTTCCAAAGGAAGCCTTCTCTAACCTCTTTTAATTTTTTCCTAATGAGGTGGTACAGTGTATAGAGTGCCCTGCCTAAAAATAGGAAGACATCTTCATACACTTACTACCTGTGTGACCTTGGGCAAGTCACAACCCTGTTTGCCTCAGTTTCCTCATCTGTAAAATGAGCTGGGAAAGGAAATGACAAAAATAACTCCAGTATCTTTGCCTCTTTTTTTTTCTTTCTTTCTTTTATTTTTTTATTTGTATCCTTAGTGCTTAACAGAGTAACTGGCATATTTGTTGTTAAGTTGTTTAAGCTGTGCCAGACTCTATTTGACCCCATTTGGGATTTCCTTGGCAAAAATTCTAGAATAGTTTGCCATTTCCTTGTCCATCTCATTTTACAGATTAGGAAACAGACAAACAGGGTTAAATGATTTCCACAGGGTCACATAGCTAGTAAGTGTCTCAAGCCAAATTTGAACTCAGGTCCTCCTGACTCCAGGTCTAGCACTCTATTCACTGTGCCACCTAGCTGCCCTAAATGGGCATAGCCTGGATCAATTCTTATATCCACAACATACTCCTTGCTTGTATTATTTTGGTCATCATTTGATCTGGCATGCCCCTAGAAACTCTTTAAGATCCTGAATTGAAGAGAAGGTGCCAATGTGCCCTGATAGACAATACCTTACAGGGTCTTACTGGGAGCTCCCAACAACAAACAAGTCAGTGTTAAAGAAAACAAAGAAAGAAATGAAAAGTAATTAGGAGATGGGCACTAATAGTTGGGGGAAGCTGATTGAAGCTAATTGAACTTCAGAAGTATCAGGGAATAGGAAACCCTGGGCTTGGGTTCAAATCCAAACTTTCATTCTTTGAATCTTTGTGACTATGGGAAAGTATTTTAACTCTTAGGGCTTCAGTTCTTCATCATTTTTAAAATGAGGGCCTGAGATCAGATGATCTCTAAAGACTCTTTGACTTGATATCTAAGGCTGTAGAGCACTCTGCCCTACCACAGAGTACAGTAAGTACTTAATAAATGTGTTTTCATTCACGCTCTTGAATTTATTGACCCATTTTGAATGAAAACTTTTCTGTTTCTTTTGTGAAATTCCTAAGGTGGCCATTGGGAGAGCACATTGTGATCAAATGAGATAGGTGTTCATAAAGAACTGAACATAGTACCTGGCACAAAGTATACACTGTAGAAAGGCTCATTTCTTTCCCTGCCCTTCTAGTAGGCCTATGTTTGAGTAAAAGGCCATCATGGAGAGGAGAGAATGGGCTTGTTCTGCTTGGTACAAGAGAGCAGAACGGGGAGGCATGGAGAGAAATGGAAAACATGCCAATTCAGGCTTGATGTCAGGAAAAAAACTCCCCAACAAGTAGAGTTGTCCCATTGTAGAATGGGCGGCCTCAAGATTTTCTCATCATGTGAGGTTTTAAAGCAAAGGTGAGATGGCTATCAATTGGTTCTGGCAGAGAGGGTAGAGAAGGGATTCTTCTTTGTGAATTGGACTAGATAGCTACCAAGGTTTCTTCCAACATTTAAATCCTGTGACATTTGCTTTTGAATTGTGATATAGATATTGGCATCCTCTGGTTCTGTGATATTATTGAATGAATGAAAAATCTTAAGAAATAAATGGCTGTGGGGCAGCTAGATGGTGCAGTGGATAGAGCACTGGCCCTTGATTCAGGAGGACCTCAGTTCAAATCTGGCCTCAGACAATTAATATTTACTAGCCATGTGACCCTTGGCAAGTCACTTAACCCCAATTGCCCTGGAAGAAGAAGAAGAAGAAGAAGAAGAAGAAGAAGAAGAAGAAGAAGAAGAAGAAGAAGAAGAAGAAGAAGAAGAAGAAGAAGAAGAAGAAGAAGAAGAAGAAGAAGAAGAAGAAGAAGAAGAAGAAGAAGAAATAAATGGCTGAACAGACTATGGTATATGATTGTAATAGAATACTATCGCACAATAAGAAATGATCAGCTTGATGATCTTGGAGAAAACGTGGATAGTTCTGCATGAAATAATGAAGAACAAAATGAGCAGAACCAAGGGAACACTGCATATAGTAAAAGCAACATTGTTTTTGAGGAAATAAGTCATATTGACTATTAAAAATACTTAAATTAACTATAAAGGACATATGAAGAAAAACACTATCTGTATCCAGAGAAAGAACTGAAAAACAGAAGTATGTATAGAATGATTTAAATATGTTATATATAATATATGCATATTTATGTCTAATGGTAGCCATCTTCTTAAGGGAGGTGGGAGAAAAAAATGAAGAAAAAAATTACATTATAACTTTATTATATATTTAAAATGAATAAAATGTACATAATAGATTCACAGTTTCATGTGCAATCATCTTTTTACAAAATTATATTATGATATGGAAATGCTTATTTTATTCCATAAGTTAAAAATAAAATAAAATAAAATAAATATATGTATCCCATGCCTTGCTTTTTCATCTTAAGGATATTTTAAGTCATGTGTTCTTTCTCCCTGGGATATTTGAATTTTAGGCTTCATTCCTCATTGTAGAAGACATTCCAAGCATATATTGGTGTATATGTATGTCTCTGTAGTGTGTATGTGTGTGTGTGTGTGTGTGTGTGTGTGTGTGTGTGTGTAGCTTAGTATAGTGGGTAGGGAGAGGATGGAGATTTTGGGAATATGGAAGACCATGCAAATATAGACTTGACTCCCCTTAGAAAAGGACCCAGATGGAGGAATGGTTAAATTCAGTTCCATTTCATGTCTTTTTATGTCCCATGTAGATATAATGAGTTATCAGGAGAAAGTAAAGGATGGAAAAAATGATGACTTTTATCAGTACAGGGGGAGGTTCCTACCACATAGGGAAGTCCTCTGTTTTTATCATTGTTCTTGGTCTATCAATTATCAGCTACTTCCCTGAAAATAATTACAATGATAATAGCATAATAATTCCTGGTTCTAACAAAATCAATTATTTATTTCATAAGACCACAATTTCTAGACACTATTAAAGAAAATACTAGGGAATTTTGCCATCATTCTACTTCAGGAAAGAAAAAAATATGATTTTATCAAATTTAGCAGGCACATTTAGACTTATGAATGGGAGCATCACTTTGTAGCTAGACTGCTGATGTACAGGGTGGGCCAAAAATCATGATATTTTAATAAACTGTTGAAAGTTATTTTTTCTTGATTTTTCACATGATGTAAATTCATTTCTTATGTATACTGTATATTGTCCTCTAGCATTATGAATTAAAAAAAACACAAAACATTTATTAAATATTGAAACCCTTTAGCAACTTTTGGCCCACCCTGTATAACCTAGGATATCTTGATTCAAATCCTACTTTGATATTTATTATCTCTGTTGCCATATACAGGTTATTTAACAGAAATGCAGCTTAGTTTCTCCATCTATAAAATGGGGACGGTAATACTTGTAACTCTTAATTTACTCTGAGTTCTCTCTGTGGCACACACTAATTATGTGGTAAAGCATCACTAGCAAAGGGATAAGTGAGTAAAGAACTTAAGAGTAAAAAGCAATGTAAGAGGGGATGGCTAGGTGGCGCAGTGGATAGAGCACCGGCCCTGGATTCAGGAGTACATGAGTTCAAATCCAGCTTCAGACACTTGACACTTACTAGTTATGTGACCCTGGGCAAGTCACATAACCCCCATTGCCCTGAAAAAAAATTTAAGAAGTTATGTAAGGCGAAACTGGTTCACAGAGGGGTTGAGATAGGCAAGGGGTGAGGATAGTACAGCCACAGTAGGGCCTGAAATTTCATGGTCTTCTACCATCTTCCACCATGAGCAAGTAACCTCATTTTTCAGTTCTCTAAGTCATATTTTCATGATTATAGTTTATAGAGAAGGTTCTAACCTGAATTGGTAGAGGGAATTTCCTCAACCAGGAGTTCTCTATAACAGTGAAAACAAGCCCAGTGTCTATCCCAATCCCTACAATTTTTGAAGGGGGTTGTTTTAAAATGTTCTGTCGTTATTATACATCATGTTTTCATGAGAGAAATTATGATTATTATTGTTGTTATTTTGTCTATTTGGTCTGGCTCCTTTTTTTAATCTGTCAATTGTCTGATCTTCCTGGTATCCTGTACATTTAACTCCTGGGTAGGTCAAATACTATCAACATTACTAAGTAGATTATTCACAGGATTTAGAATTAGGGGATATGTGTTGGCTCATTGTGTCACCAAGTCAGTTCCTTAATGTCTATTTCCTTGCTGAAAAAAAGGGCTTCTAATCCTCATTCTCTCTAATTCAGAGGACTATGTTTAGGAAATACTTCTCTAAACTTTTTTTTTTCTTCCTGTGGAATCATTTCTCCCTAATGTTTTTCTCAGATCCTTCATTGTGGTGTGCAAACTTTTCTGGGCTTCTGGGCCACAGAGCATCAATATCAGGCAGCCCCTAGTAAATTCCAAACACTTCAAGGATCAACTTGTTGATTAATTGAAATTTTGTTGGCTTCCAAAAAGGAATCTGAAAAAGTACAAAGTTGACCGTGGTGTCACCATGAGGTGATGAATTCTTGCCACAGCAGCCCTTCTCAACCATTAACCAAGTCATATAAAACCTGTGATATGTGTGGGAAGAAATTCCAAATGAAATATCCTTTAAGTGTCATTATTCTCAGGCTAGGGGGAAAAGGATTGGCTCTCTTATTGTATAATTGATTCGGTTGTAGATTTAGCAAAAGACAGTTTTGTTCACCCATTTCTCTTATTTTCTATAACTCAGACTCTGCTTTTATCTTGTTTATTTTAGTGTGCCTAAAAACCCAGAGATCTGAATTGTTGGAGAAGATGATGGATTAATTTTTTAAAAAAGTCTGGCTATTTGAGGGGAGGGGACCTGGGTTCGTTTTTGCCTCTGATACTTCTTACCTCGAGACAGAGGGTATCGCAGTGGATAGAGTGCCCAGCTTGGAATCAGAAGGTCTCCTGAGTCCAAATATGGCCTCAGTCACTAATCAGCTGTATGGCCTGGGCAAGCCATTTAACTTCTATCTGCCTCAATTTTTTCACCTGTAATATGGGAATAGTAATAGCAGCCTACCTCACAGTGTTGTGATGAAGATCGAATGAGAAATTTATGGAGCACTTAGCATGGTGACTAGACTTAGTAGATGTTTAAGAAATGCTTGATTCTTTCTTTCCTATATAATCTTGGATGAAATGATATTATTTGTGATGGTGTCAGTATCATCAACTGTAATGTGAATGGATTGGATTCTAAATCCATGACTCTATGGCCTATTTTCAGGGACATCACTTTTAGCTATGTAACAGGGAATTTTGGCTCTCTCTGTGGTTCATTCATTTCACTCATGTCTGACTCTGTGACCTTATTGGAAGTTTTCTTGACAAAGACATTGGAGTGGTTTGCCATTTCCTTCTCTGGCTCATTTTACAGATGAGGAAACTGAATCAAGCAGAGATAAATGACTTGCCTAAGGTCACATAGCTAATAAGTGTCTGAGGTCATATTTGAACTCAGGTCTTCCAGACTCTGAGGCCTGGTGCTCTATCCACTATATCACTTGGCTATGTTCTCTCCCTCTTGGTACCTGTATCCTAAAGAAAAGAAAAGTAAGACCTCACTAGCAGTTTAAGAGTGAGTGATCCCATTGTGGCATACAAGTTCTGCCCAAGAGTAAGTAGATTACAAAATTATGATACCTCTATGATGTGTGATGTTATTAATTGCAGTTAGATCCTTGTGGGCATCCACGATAAATAGCATTGTAATCTTTCAAAAGGCTTATTATTTAAAGTAGAGCAGCATTGAAGATTTATACCATAGGTTCTACATGCCCAACTATAAAGAATGAATCAATTGTCTGTGGAGATAAAAGATGGTATATTGTTGTGATCGACAGATATGGAGAGGCTAAAACATGCTAAAGGACTGAAATGGGTTGTATCTCCTTTGGGAGATACAACAGCATTGTGGTCCAAGTAGAAAACCACAACTGAATTTGGATTGGCCATTCTGTGTATATATATTGGATACTGCTAAGTTTTATAATCAATGAACCAGTTGTGCATTAAGCACCTCTTATGTGTCAGCCAGCGTTAGAGTTACTTAAAGATACAAAGACAAAGCATGCAGTGCTTGCCCTTGAAGAAAGCCTTTCTTTGAACTCATCCTGCAACCAGGAGACTTTTCAATGGTCATCACTTTATAGACAGATAAAGTCACAGGCTTTGACTTACTCTAGTCACAGAATTTCCAGAGCTAGAAAGGATCATAAAGCCATGGAGATCAGATCTAACCTATAATCCCTCTACAACATGCTCAACAAGTGGTCATCCTTTCTTAAGGATATTCAGTGAGAGAGAAGTCATTGCTTTTGTAGTAGCCTCCTCTGCTTTTGGATGGTTCTCATTAGCAGTACATACATAGAGGCATGTATCGTGTGTTTATACACATATGATAATGCGTATATTATAGATCCTTACATGCATACACATGGCAATATAACAATGCAATATGCATATACATTGACATATACACATGTATTATGTATATACACATAAACATGCACACATTTATCTTTATACTTACATACATACAAATATATCTACACATATACATACATACATACATACATACATACACTCACTCACTCACTATCTGGAAGAGAATGAGGCTGGTGACTTTTCACAGCCCAGCCTCATTTAAATCCAATACACTGCAAGTAATGACATTGGCTCCTTAATGTCATGGTCCTCTTTGAGAACTAAGGACAACAACAACAATTCTCTAACACGTTTGTGTGTGTATAGACTCTCTCTCTCTATTTATATATATATATATATATATATATATGTGTGTGTGTGTGTGTGTGTGTGTATACACACAAGCACCTCTACATGTGTATATGTAATTTTCACCCTAACATCAAATCTAAATTTATCTCTTTGTGAATTGCAGTAGGCATTGTTTAAAGTCCAATTCCGTTTCTAATGCAGTTCACTTTAAGTCAATAGGGGATCCATCTTTTTATCCCAAATATGTTATCTTAATTTTGTCTTTAAACAGGATTTATGTCAATATTAGCCTTTAGATTTCTTTAGGAAATAGTCAGGTTAAATTTTGTATTGACACTATCCAAAAGAAATGTTTTCAGAAAGCTTTCAATGAATAGAATCATGAAAGCATATGGGCAATATTAGAATCACAGAAGTTTTTTTGACCTGAAAACAATTCTTTGACACCAAAAAGTTTATAATCTTCTCCTTTTTTATTGATTAGGAAACTGAAGTCTAGAGAAATTACACATGCACAAAAAGACAGAATATCAGAGTTGGAAGGAAACAAAGGAATTCATTAGTCTAATGTAGACTTCAGTAGTACCTTCTCTGTAACATTCCCGCCAAGTGGTAATGTGGGCTATCTACTGGAAAACCCATTAGCTCCAGAGGTAGCCCATTACATTTTTGGATAGCTTAAGTGTTCACAATATTTTAGTCTATACTTAGCACAGTGGCTACCACATAGTAGTTGTTTAATAAATACTAGTTGACTTGCTGAGTTGACTGGCAGACATCTATATATGCTTCTCTACTGCTTTCACTCATTGTTCCCACGTTCTTCCCATGGAGCCAAGAGGAACAGGTCTCATCTCTCTTCACTCTGATGCCCATTTAAGTAATTGAAAATGTTACCCCCGCACCCTATACACACACAGATGTATGCAGATCTTTTCTTCCTCTTGCAAACTATGAATCACTCACTCAACAAGCATTTATTAAGTACCCTTTTAAATTAGATGCATGGAGTACAAATGTAACAAATAAAACAATACCTACCCTCCTGGAGTTTAGTCTAATGGGGGACTTGGCAAGGATGAAAAATAAATATATAGTATATGGAAGAAATATAAAGGAAATTTATATAAACAAATGGAAAACTGCTAAATATAAGGTAATTTTGTAAGGGAGGGAGGGAGGGCATTAGAATTTGAAGGGACCAATGGTTCCATGTATAACACAGCTTTTAGAGCCTTTTGCCAACCTTGGCATCTTCCCCTGGATGTGGTGGAGCTTGTCAATGTCCTAACTCAAATGTGGTGCTGAGATATTTTTGAGATAAGTTCTTACTAGGACAGGGAGTGGCATTGCTATCACCTCCTTTATTACAGAAACCATGCCTTTCATGATCATCTGACATGTAAGAACTGGGCCAAGAACTCATGCTTCCTGACACCACCTGACCCTGCACTTTTCAGCTCTCCCATTCTGTGACTCCTATCACGTTCTTCCCCATCCCTCAAGGTATCTCCTGGGGTGGGGTGGGGGGCGAGATATCTTACTGGAAACTACCAAATATAGAATATGTAAGAGTGGAGGGGTGAGAGTAGTTGGGTTAGAGTTCAGTCTTTTTGCTTCAATAATTAAGCATTCTTTAGCATTCAAATAAACTTCATTGGCAGATGCTGCTATTTTTTCCTAAAGATATATTTTTTTCTTCTTTGCACTGATGGATTCAGATGAAATATTACAAGAGAGACTGTGATCATTTCTCATTTGAAAAATAGGAGAGAATTTTAATGAAGCATATACTTCTTGTTTAAAATAAGGGACAATAATCCAGATAATTTTAAGCCTCCCTTCCCTATTTTTTAAAAAATTCTACAGTTACTACAAAGATTTGACCTTAGTTTATGTGGTCAGAGTTTTCCTGGACTATTTTTGGGTAGATAAAGTGAGACATAGTGTCCACAATGAAGGAACAGAATTGTTCTGTTGTCACACTGAGGGCACTCAATTCAATTCTGGGCATCATCATTCATTCATTGTTTTATTATTGTAGACTTACTATTCACATCTTCTCCCTACTTCCCAACAGACAACATATTGGATCACTTTCTTCACCTTAAATTTTTATGTTTTATCTAAATATCTTGTCTTCCCAGCAGAATGTAAGGCTCTTGAGGATCTTTTATTTTGGTGGCAGTCAGGGTCTATCTCAGGGCCTTGCAAATGGTAGACAGGTGAGTTAAATTGAACTAAACAAATACTCAAAACTCCTGCTGAGCAAATATCTAATCAAAACCCTAACTTTTGAGTTACTTATATTATAAAATAACATTTTGTTAGTATAAGAATGAAAGATTTATTTACTTTGCCTTTCTCCTATTTCTACATCTGACTTTGTATTTTTAATTATCCATTATACAAACACATCCACACATGCACACACAAAATTATATTTGGCATATGAATGGTGTATATGTGTATGCGTGCGCATATGTGTGTTTGTATATGTATATATGTATACATACACACATATATATCTGCCTATCCATCTACATATATCTCAGCTTTTAAAATAATAAATATGACCAAAAAATAAAATAAAATAAAATAAAATAATTAATAAATATGACTACAAGACAATATGGGAGGATCCAAATGAAATTATATAAGGAATAATTAGCTAACTTACAATGTACATTAACATGTAGTTAATGAGTATTCTGTTAACTCATTTACATATATATGTATATGTATATATACCATCAGTGTCTTTTCTAATTGAGCTAATCATTTTTATATCATTTTATATGGATCTTTCCATATTTTCTTATAATCTTAAGATTTATCATTTTATATATGATAATAGTTAACTCCAGTGATAACCTTCGTTTATTCAGCTATTCTTCATTCATTAATAATTTGTGTGTTTCTAGTTTTTCATTCAATAAAAAGTAAAACATATCAATATTTTTGTTGCACTTGGTCCATTTTTTCTTTTTATTATTTTTTTAGAATAAAGATACAGCAAGGCATCAAATGAAAACAGCAACTTTGTGACTCTCTGCAGCATAATATCTATTACCAGAATGATGTCCAAAATGGTTTGCACCAGTAGTATAATAGTCAATATTCCTTCAGGACCACTAACGTTAACATTAAATTTTGTCTTTGTTTCCCCTATTTTTGCCAGTTTGATAGATAGAAGATAGCATCCAAAGGTTGTCTTGATTCGCACATATATTTTTAAACAAATTTAAACAAGCTCTCTCACTGTTCTTAGAAATTATACATTTCTTTCTCTCTTTTCTCTTTTTTCTTTTTTCTTCATATCGACCTTCTTCCGTCCTTCTGTGAGATTTAAAATTGGATATAAGAGCATTAAACTCCCCTTTAACCTTTCCCTTATATATCTCCCAGACCAGTAAGAGAAAGAAACCTCTGAGCTTTAGTTAGAAATGGATTACTTAGCTTTTATTATTTGGGAATTAATTAGCCAACAAACAAGGTGATGCTGATTAGAGAAATAGGAAAGTAGAAATACAAATAAATAGTCTTAGATCTAAGCTTAATCTATATTCCGTATAGAACTCAGCAAATCCCAAGGCCACCTCTGAGGCTGAGAACGTGTCAAGCACATGCTATTACGGAGGACCAGGCTGATCACCAAGGACCACGCCCTCGAAATTGAGTCAGCGTGTGTGTGCAGGGCGACCAAGTGAGCGAGCGAGAGAAAAAAGGCCCCACTTGTGTTCTCTCCTTGCCTTTAAGCTCACACCCCAGAAGTGGAGTGCTTAGCAGTCGCACGGCTGTTCGTCACGGTCTCCTCCCCGAAAGGGTGGTCCTTCAAAAACTGGTGTCCTTCACTTATCGCTAACCAACTCTAAAAGCTTTCACTTTTTACTACACTTCCTTCCTTCCTTCCTTCCTTCCTTCCTCCCTCCCTCCATCCTACCCTCCCTTGCTCTCTCTCTCTCTCTCTTTCTTGCCATTTCTCCATCATGGAATGCTAATTTTAGCAATTAATTAGAAGTCATGATCTTGGTTCAAATTGCAGCTCTGATATTTATTTTATGACTTTGGGCAAATCATTTGATCTTTCTGAGACTCAGTTTCCCCTTCTGTAAGATGAAAAGAAATTGGATTCACTAATCTCTGTGTTGACTTCCTTTGCACAATTTAATGACTCTATGTTATATATTTTGAGAGCCAGTGTAGTGTAATAGATAGAGAACTGATATTGACCCTGGTTCTGAGTTGGCCTGAGTTGGTTATATATTGTTTGTAGGATTCTAGGCAAGCCATTAATGTTTCATTGCCCAACTCAACTCTCTAAATTCCCAAGCAGCTACAGGTCTACTATGGGTAAAGTTCCTAACCATAAGAGGATGAAATCGCAGGGGACATTTTAAAGCTATCTGCCATGGCTTTTGTTTGCTCTGTGTGTATACGTGTTTTCATTTTTGGATGTCAGAATTTATCTGACATTTGTGCCAAATACTTTCTTTGTGATCCATTTACATTATCACAGATGTGGGCCCTGGATCTTTCCAGACCTTGGAGGTCAAGTCCAATCTCTTTATAGATAAAGAAAGAGAAGTACGTTTTTAACACTATCTCAAGGCTACATAGGTAATAAGTGGAAACAGTTGCAATTTAAACTCAGTTCTTCTCATTCCAAATCCAGACCTCATTAAACTATATTCCTCTTTTTTTATAAATATATTTTATTTCATAAATATACTTTACCTTAAATATATGTTCAAAGCTATTTTTTTTAATCATTGAAGCCAAGATTTAAACGTAGGTGGCATAGTTGGTAGAGTGCTGGACTTGGAAATGGGAAGAATTAAATTCAAAACCTCAGTCACTAGCTTTTCTTTTTTTTGTGGGACAATGAGGGTTAAATGACTTGCCCAGTGTCACACAGCTAGTAAGTGTCAAGTGTCTGAGGCCGGATTTGAACTCAGGTCCTCCTGAATCCAGGGCCAGTGCTTTATCCACTGTGCCACCTAGCCAGCCCCCATAGTCACTAGCTTTTTAACTCTAGACAACATGACTTAAATTCTGTCTCCCTCAGTTTCCTCATTTGTATAATGGGCATAATAATGGCACCCACCTCCAGGATTTTTGATAGGATCAAAACACTTTGCCAACCTTTAAGTTCTATATAATCTCTAGCTATTGATTAAAATAATTTATTATCTAGCTTTTGTCGAATTAATATAAATAGGACCTAAAACATAGGGTGGATGAGATTCAAAATTTAGATAAAATAAAGTACCTGTCCTCCTGAATCTTTAAGTCTGCCTATCTATGGATGACAACAGATGGTGTTAATGGTGTTATAATAGCTAACACTTATATAGTGCTCATTGTATGCCAAACGGTGTGCTAAGAGCTTTGGAAATATCTCAGTTTATCCTCATAATAACCCTGGAAATTAGGTGCTATTATTATATACATTTTACAGTTGAGGAAACTGAGACTAAGAGAGGTTAAATGACTTTTTCAGGGTCACACAGCTAGTCAGTATATGAGACTGGATTTGAACTCAGGTCTCTTCTTGACATCAAGCCCAACATTCTATCTCTTGCTACCTCTAACTTCATTAAAAGCATCTGACCTAAGGCAGAGGGGGAGAGAGAAAAGGAGTAGATTTTAGTCTATAAAAGATGCTTAAGGCTTAAGTAACTCATTATTATCTAAGCTAAAGTCAGTAAGTCTTTGAAGATGTTGAGGAAAAAAATGGATTAAAATGGGGATTAGTCAGATATAGGACTTTTCAGGAATCCATTTCTGCTAATAGCTGAAGAAGTTCAATAGATTCCACTGACTGATGTTGTTGAAAGTCCTTGCAACCAGATCAATGTGCCTGTATAATTCTTTTCAGCTCTCCATAAAGGAAACATATGTGGACACTGAATGTGTGTGTATCTTTATGTAAACATGTTGTTTAGTTGTATCTGACTCTTTTTGACCCCATTTGATTTTTGTTTATTTGTTTGTTTTTTTTGGCAAAGATACTGGAATGGTTTGCTATTTCCTTCTCTAGCTAATTTTACAGATGAGGAAATTGAGGCAAACAGGGTTAAATGACTCACCTAGGGTCATAGTGCTAGTAAGTGTCTGAGGTTGGATTTGAACTCAGGTCTTCCTGACTCCAAGGCAGTTCTCTACCCACTGTACCACCTAGCTGCTCCCCTCCTCGAGATGCTATTATTATCCCCATTTTACAGATAAGGGAAATCGAGGCTGAGAGGTTCATTGATTTGCCCAGAGTCACACAAGTAAGTGCTTGAGTCAGGATTACAAACTTAGACTTGCTGGTTCCAAGCTGAACATTCTAAAGAATATGCCATTTGGAAACATAAAATTTTTTGAAAACTAGAATACTTTCATCATGTGTCAGCACTATAGCATAATAAAACTAGAACTAGAGATCACTAGTTATAGGCAAGGGCTTTGTCCTGTTTTTTTCCAATAATACTCTCAGCACCAAGTCACCAACATCATCTTGCTAACAAGTTAAGGAAAGTGAACAAACAAAAACAAACAGACAAATTAATGAATAAATAAACTTAATCCCTAAACCAAAGTTAGATGGAGTAAGATATGAAATAAAATATCTACTGAAGCCTAAAGAGAGAAAAGTAGAAGAAATGTTGTTGTTTAGTCATTTCAGTCATGTCTAACTCTGTGACCCTAGTTGGGCTCTTCTTGTCAAAGATACTGGAATCACTTTGCCATTTCCTTCTCCAGTTCATTTTACAGATAAGGTAATTCAAGCAAACAGTATCAAGTGACTTTCCCAGGGTCACCCAGCTAGTAAGTGTCTGGGGCTGGATTTAAAACGTAGGTCCTCCCAACTGCTGGCCAAGTGCTCTATTGTCCACTGTGCCACCTAGCTGCCCTATTTATGTATATGTGTGTATATGCACAGATACACACATATTTATCTGTATATACACATACATAGACATGTCTTGTGTGTGTGCATGTATACATACATAAATATGTGTATACATATATACAGATTCACAGACATATACATGCATGTATATACACCCTTTTCCTCCCAAATATGCAATAGAAAAAAAAAAAGGCCAAGATCCAGCACTAGACTTTGCTCTAGAACTGAAGCCTATTACCTCATCTTGTGAACCGAGCTGGATTTTAGGTTTTGACTAAACAGCAGAGCTTAAAAGAAAAAGGCCATTCTTCTCATCCTATAATGTCATTTGTGTCAGGTAAATTAAATCAGTGGGAGGATTGAAAATTTTCTAAGAAAATGTAAGCAGCCCTAGCTCCTCTAATACATATTCCCACTGAGTGTTCCTTCCCAGTATTTGAAAAACAAGCTTCCCTTTGCAGATGCTATTTTTGCCTAACTCCCCATACTCATGGATGCCCCATGGAAGAACCAATGAAGCCTCAGGGATCAGAGGTATCCCAGAGTTCACAGGTTTACACCATAAGTTAATAGGTTGATAAACATTTGAAGCCAAAGAGACAAGGACTTTGGCAAAGCATTTGTCTGTGAAGTTGATCCTAATTCCCTTAAAGTTTAATGCCCTCCTCCTTTGTAAAAAAAAAAAAAAAGCAATAGAATATTAAAATAATATTTTTCTGCCTCCAGTTCTTAGCCTATACTGCTACCAATAAATTGTAGAGAGCCAGGCATATCCCTTAAATTAATTAGCTGAAAGAATTTCTTTTTTTTCAGTTAGTTTTCTATGAAATGGACAAACCCAATGGCCTTTTGTCACTTCTGGTGAGTCTTGGTACCCCAGTAGTATTTTCTACTGTTTTTCTTTTTCTTTGTTTGTTTGAAGGTAGGTAGGGCTGGACCTTGGATTTCATTAGTAAATGGAACTCCTGCTGAGGAAACATTCCTGCAAGCCATTGCACATCAATATTTGCTTGGTGAGTTACAGTATTAGAGACTTGCTGCAGGCCCTGAGGCTGTTATTTGGCCGGAACACAGCCCTGCACCACCTCTTAGAAGCAAGACTTGATTTCAGGTCCATTGCATCACAAAGCTAGCTCCCTATCCAATGTGCCATGCTGCCTTACTGTACTTAGTCATATTTTTTCTAACCTTCTCATTTTTTTGTGTGTAGCTTGGTATTATCCTGGTTTTCTTGCTAGCTCTATGATCTCTCCTTTTCTGCCTCCTTTGACAATGATTCTTCATTTAGCCTTACAAATACCCAAATTCTTCACAGCTCTTTGTCCAGCCTTCTTTTCTCTTCCTAAACTTTTTGATGTCACCCATTACCAACGCCTCTCAATCAGTGAGCTCCATCAAACCTCTATCTCCAGAGCTTCAGTCTTGAAACTTTAGACCTGCCCACCATTTACCTCCACCTGAGGACCTCACAAAATCTCAAGCTTTATGGTTAACTCATCATCTTTTATACTAGATAATTTATCCAGCACACCCTATCAGAGCCATGAATAGATGTTTTGATGCCTAGAGAAATGGGGCAAAGGGGAAAGAACCCTGAAGAAAGACAAGGAGGAGACATAGTTATATCATCAGGGAAATATAGAAGTACCTCATTATCCCTTCTTTGGTGTGTGCGTGTGTGTGTGTGGGGGGTCCTTATCCTTTTTAGGAAGCTTTCACATGATACTTGTGACTGGTTGCAGTAATATTGCGAGGAGATGTTCTATCCCATAATGAATACTACTTATGCCTCATGCAGCACAGGCAATGACTACCACCTCTAATCTCTCCCAAAAGAGATGTGTCAAAAGATCTAGTTGTCATCTCTTTTGACCATAAGATAGAACAAGGATGTGTGATAAATTAAGTAATTGACAATTCACCAACCATGGGACCAATGCTAACCCTTCATGGTGAAGGCTAGATAGAATTGGATAAGTTGTTGCAGATATTAGGACTAAAAGGCTGAAAGACGTGAAGTCAGGAGTAACATCCCCCAAGTCCTCAGACCTTTCACCTCCCCCTCCTGGTGTACTTGCCTCTTTACATCCTGTCTAGGTTATTGCAATAACTCTATTGGTGAGAATTAAGGTAAATGTTGCAGAAAGTTTTCTGAAAACTTTCCCTTACCCCCAGCCTTGGATTTTTGGATCTGGGTAGCTAGAAGAAAGTTTGTGTGTGTGTGTGTGTGTGTGTGTGTGTGTGTGTACGTGTGTGTGTGTGTGTGTGCATGCAGGTGCATGATTTTTGCTGAAGCCTGTGCTTTGTCTAGATCTTTCCAGAAGCTAAGGCAAAGAATAGTTTTCATTGAGTGTTCAAGTTGGCTTTCATGGCATAATATCCCTTCCAGCTTCCACTAGTTCCTAAGAGAACTTTAAATTAAAAATGGACTCTACTTTATAACTGACCTTCCCCTGGGCCAGTTCATTTACAAGGGCCATGCTAATAAGGTGAATGGGTCATATATTTTGGACTATAACTTTTTCTCTTTCTTTCTCTTTCTCTTTCTTTCTCTTTCTCTCATTCTCTTGCTTTTTCTTTTCCTTCCTTCCTACCTTCCTCCCTATCTATTTTTCTTTCTTTCCAGAGGAGTAAAGCAAACAGCTTTATGATTTTTGAAACAGAAATCCAGGCCAAGCAGAAACAAGCCCCACTCACAGTAGCCAAGTCATTTGGGATATTAAGGAATAGTTCCTTTACTAGTATGGTTGTTTTTGTATTTTATACCAACAGGGTAAGTCTCTGTGATTACCTCCTGTGGGAGAGTTCCTAAAGTTTCAGCACTCTGGGGAAAAGCCCTGCTTACAATATAGTTCCCCCTCTACCCTTTTGCCCCAATAAGTATTACTACTATTGTCCTTGCTGTATCTGTTAATGAAATAATCACCGACTATTCCCCTAGTCCCATAGGTCCATGGGTTCAGAGTCATCCTTGAGAGAGGATTATCTAATATGGTGCAATAAACACAGTTTGGAATTGAAAGACCTGGGTTCAAACCCCAAATTCACTGTTTAATAATTTTATACATTTTGGTAACTGATTTCTAATTTCTAGGCTTCAGTATTGTTGCTATTTTTAACCACACTTTGTAACAGACTATGAAACTAAGGCCAAGCATGGTTAAAGGTTTTGCCTAGGCTCACATAGCTAGTATCAAAGCCATGGTTTGAATTCAGGCCATGCTATCCTCCAAACATTTCTCTTTATATAAGTTGCCTCCCTTTAAGTAGCTTTTCCCAGTTTAATTTTTTTAGTAGTTTGTTTTCAAAATATTATGTTATGGTTCTCAATATGGTTATGTTATGGTTCTCAATTATTATGTGATCATCAGTGTATATGTCTTAGGTCCTCAAATCTCAGGGGCAGCAGAACTGTCTCATTTACTTTTGTGTCCTCCCCTGTACATAAGTGTACAACAATTATTCATTGGTTAAATGTATAAACTTTTTAAAATCCCCCTGTAAAGCAGTGTTTTGTTAGCGATCCATTATGACTAGAGCGCAAAACAGAGTGATTTATTCTCTTTTGAAGAGTGAAATCCTAGGCCTCTTCTATTTATCAATAACTATCCTACAAAGTAAGTGTGTCTCCATTTTGCAACCTCCAGGTTATCAATGCAGCCCTAGCTCTCACTGCCCGACCCAAAAGCCAGGCGGTAAAATCCAATATGGACATGTATAAACGCCTATGGGAAAACCACATCCATGTCCTCACTGAAGCAGTAGATGACATCACAAGCATTGATGACTTCCTTGCTGTATCTGGTAAGTCGTTGATTTCTGATTCTTGCATCTTGAAGAATGTGTCTATTTATTCAATAGATAATGATGGAGGATTTTTTTTCACAAGAAATAATGCTCTGTTGATTAATGGTATTGGAAGGTAAGGGCTCCCTAGTTCTGGGAGTGGACATGGCTTCAATGATGAGCTGAAGGATTATCTACTCCATTTAGATGTTTTAATTTTTCTAACTTTCAGGTTTCAAACAATAATTCTCCTCTTTTTTTTCAGTTAAATTCATTTCAATTAGCATTTATTAAGCACATACCTTTTGTAAGGAACTGTGCTAGGCACTAGAAATTGAAAGGCGAAAGAAAGTAGCCCATTAAAGAAAAAAAGAAAACTACAGTCTACAGTTGAAAATATACTATCTTGTATAATTTCAATAAATTATCACTTATTGTTGATCTTGAGGGAGTGACTTCTTAAAAAATAGTAAAACAATCATAACAAAAAGAACTATGAGAGTTAGTAAATGACTAAGTACAAACCATGTGTAATCAATCGCCATTTGCTGTATATGTGCAAGGCATGGGTGGTGGTGGTAGAAATGCACTGCCCTCAAGGAGTTTTCATACTGTTTAGAGAAAAACAATAGCAGCAGTGGAGAATTGAATTAAAATATATTTTACAAAGTCATTTCTGGAGGAAGAGGCAATAACAACTGAGGAAGCACAAATTAGGAAAGGCTTTGTATAGAACACAGAGGGGTAGCTAGGTGGCACATGGGATAGAGCGTTGTACTGGGAATCAAGAAAGCCTGAATTCAAATACAACCTCAGATGCTAAGTAACTGTGTGATGCTGAACAAGTCACTTAACCCCTGTTTGCTTCAGTTTCTTCATCTACAAAATGGGTATAATAATATCACTTATGTAGTAAAGCTCAAATGAGAGTTATAAAGTATTTAACATAGTACCTGGCAAATTGTAGGTGCTATAAAAAGTGAATTATTATTATTATTATTATTATTATTTTTAGTTTTTAATTTTTAGTGAGGCAATTGGGGTTAAGTGACTTGCCCAGGGTCACACAGCTAGTAAGTGTTAAGTGTCTGAGGCCAGATTTGAACTCAGGTACTCCTGAATCCAAGGCCAGTGCTCTATCTACTGCGCCACCTAGCTGCCCCAAATTATTATTATTAAAAGAAGATAATATACTTTACTTCCTTTTTCCTCCACTACCTTCTTCATTTATTAGGATACAGAGCTCCTTTCCTGAGTCTCATATCCAACTTGGCCCTCAACACACTCCTGGGTATTTGGGGGCAGCATTTGTCTAACAAATCCAAGAAGTGATTTTACAAATCTAGATATAATAATAATTGAAGTTACTTAAAAATTCCATCTGAGCCAGAATGATCAACCACTCATCACAAATTGGCTAGGTATCTCCAGGGATCCTGAAATCACTCCAGTTAAGCCACATAATAAAATGATTTAAAAAAAAAGAACCAGAAAACTTAGGTTTTAATACATATTAGAACAGGAAGGAGAAGTAGACACCTTGGAGGGTTATGGCTCTGTGCCTTTCCTTAAATGAACTTTCTTTCCCTTTCATATTAAGGATACTTTTTAGTTTATGAATATTTGATAGTTACCTTTCACCCCCTGGGACATTTTATTGACTTCTTGAGGAGAAGAAACACTTGCTGTTTATTTTAAAAATGCAAATAATCATTAGTTTTCCCTTTTTGTACCATTTACAGTTTCTTAAACTAGTATCTATAAGTTTGAAGAGATGAGCATGTCACTGTGCATGCTGGGTTTGTTCCTTTCTGTTTCTACTTATCTATGCCCCAAGGAAGAAGAAAAAAGTGGTGTGGTGTGGTGTGGTGTGGTGTGTGTGTGTGTGTGTGTGTGTGTGTGTGCATATATGGAGACAATTTCTATGTTTTCACAAAAGAACTGAAAGTTTCAATCTCAAATTAAGGCAGAAGGAAGCTGTCTCTTATAAATTGGATCTTTCTAAATGGAACGTTTGTAAGAGCCTTTTTATTTTTCAAAATGATATAATCTCTGGGTTAAAAAACATCCCATACTTCTCCTCTGCCTTGAAGTCCATCTGCAAATTTCCAGAATCTTAAAGTAAAAGATCTAAGAGGCCATAAAGCACAACTGTTTCCTAACCAGGAATCCCTGTCAATGAGTCATCTTGTCCCAGTTTGATTACTTCCAAGTGATGGGAACTCACTACTTCCAGAGATTTCTTACTCTATTTTGGGCTACCTCCGATTATGATGACGCTTTCTTTGTATCAATCCAATGCTTTCTCTGAGGCAATCTCTAGTCATTGTTCCTTGTTCTAGCTGTTGGTACCGTAAAAACCCATCCATTTGAATAGATCCCTCTAAGCTCATCTAATGACTGTCACCTATTCTGAGTTAGGTATATAGAAGAATTTTAAGATACAGCTCTATGTTTATTATCATGGAAAGACTGAATTTGGAGTCAGAAAACAAGTGTGTAAGTACCTCCTTCATCACTCATCACCTGTGTGGTCTCAGATAAATCTCTTAAAGTCTCATTGTTTACCTGTTAAATCAGGTAATCCAAAGTAGACAGCCCCTCAAGTCCCTTCCAGCTCTTCCCCCCGATCTTGCAAAGACAAAGGTTTTCTTCCCACATCTTACCTCGTCACATAGCTGCCACCAAATGGCAGGCATTTTACTAATTTAATAACCATGTCACCCAGTTTGGGGTTCTGCAAAGATGCCATTGGAAACTAGAAACAGATGAATTCTGGTCTTTTGAAACACAAGTAATTTAAAGTCATTCTAAATCCAAGAAAAGAGTATAACCAAAGAGGTAAAAGTTATTGGGCCCCGCTCTTTTACCTAAGATGTAAGAAGAAGCCGCAAGTTCACCAAAATTGGAAGTTCTCCTTTGGGCCTAAAATATCACACACATCCTGATCCATGGGGACCTAATATCAGATGATGAGCCATCATGATTAAAACTCTCAAGAGACAGAGTTTCCAAGTAATTAATAATCAATGTATTAACTAAGCTAGCTAAAAACAATACATTGATGGCCAATGGTTTCTCTTGGTAATTAAAGATGCCGTGGGAGACTCTGAATCACCTTAAATCAGGTGTGTACCTTCTGAAAGGGAATTTCCCTAAGAAGTAAAACTCTAACCTGATTGGTAGACATTTAAAGAGGAGCTGGGGTAAAAGTCTTTAGCTCCTCCTGCTTAGAACAAGACTCAGCAACATCCAGAAATTCGGGCAGGGTAAGCCGTTTCTATCTGGACTTCTCTGACTAGTTTTCTCCTTCATGATTGGGTCACCCTAAACTCTAATGGAAGGGATCAAGGACAGGGATTCTTCTCCAGGGTAAGGGCTAGTCTAGACTGGATTCCATTAATATACTACAAACAACTTGTTTCCCAGTTGGGGGGTTAAAAAACATGTGCCTTGGGGGTACTAGGTATGCTTTTATCACTCAATCATGCCCTTCAAAGACTGACCAATTTTTTTAAAGTATAGGGTCTTAACAGAAATAGGAGGAAAATGATGGATAAGAAATTAATAATTATTTATTAATATAATAGTATAATATTAATTTTCTCTCAGAGCATTAGAAGCATGAATAAATCCTATTCAATTTCCATCTAGTCCAAAGACTCCTTCATCCCATCTCCTCCCACATTTCCTGGACTTTTCCCTACTTAAAACTATTGCATATGATATCCAAAAGCCATTATAGATTGTAGGCAGATAATTTTTGTTTTTACTATACAGAACAATATTTGTCTCTAAATACTTCATTAAATCATTCTGTCTCAAACTTTGCAATAAAGAGTAATCAGTGGGGCAGCTAGGGCGCAGTGGATAGAGAACTGGACCTGGAGTCAGGAGGACCTGAGTTCAAATCCGGCCTCGGACACTTAACACTTACTAGCTGTGTGACCTTGGGCAAGTCACTTAACCCTCATTGCCTTGCCAACAAGAAAAATAATAATCAGCAAGATGGTTGCTTCTACTGCAAAGGTAGAGAACTTGTGGTCACTTTGTGACCTGCTCCTGGGTCACTCATGTACACATCCTGTTAGTTGTAATGTTGAAGATGATGAATTTCTAAAATATAAGCAAAATGAAATATTATTATGGTAGATATAGATTAATGTGGTGGATAACCATCAATGCCAAAATAGCAAAAATAATGATTAATAATTTAGGATTGTATTTTTAAAATTCAAATCCCATTGTTTCATGGAATGTAAGTAGTTTGAATGAAGGAAATTCATTATTTAAACTTGGCATCTTTCCCCTGACCCCTAGTATTTTGTGCACACAAGATTATCTAATAAATGTTAGTGTTATAGTTGTTTTTAATTGTATTTGGACCACATAAGATAAAAAACAAACAAACATAATTATACTATAACTACATGTGAAGGGGATTAGATGGACCAACCAAGTTTCAAAACTCTTAAAATACTAAAACGTTTATGAATTTAAAGTTATCTTATCTGACCTATTTAGTCTTCAGCTACTGGAAATTCATTAAAGGATTTAGAAATGTAAATTTATATGCTACTATCAGTTCCCTCATAGTAGGAAATCATCAAAATGGAGATTATAAGTGAGTAAATGGATGAAAAATGCATTAACTTTGTGCCAAGCACTATGCAAGACCAGGGAATACAAATGGAAATTAAGACACAATCCTGTTTTCAAGAACCTCATATACTAATTGGAGAAGATGACACATAAAAGGAAGTTCAATTGCAATGTATTTTGGAAGGCCCAGAAGTCCTAAAGGTTTTCACCTTTAGAGGGGTTCTTATGCTTAAAGGCCAATGTCTGGTTGATGGGGAAGACATAGACTCATGGGTGGATAATAAGGCCTAGTGCTCCTCCATTTTATGATAAGCAATAGAAGTAGTGATTCCCATCTCATCCGGTAGGGCATAAGCAGTCAAGCTGGTCAGGTAGGGTCTGGGGAGGGAGGAAAAGAGAGAATGCCCCCTTGTGGTGGTCAGTCATCTGATGTCCAGTCAACTTGGGTGATTTCTGGGTGGTGTTCATTTTGAAATGTTTTATTTCTACATATAAACAGCTCATTGGGATGAATCCTTTGGTGAGAATCTTAGCTATGAGATTTAGAGCTGGAAGGTCCATCGGACACCATTTTGTTTAGTCCCCTCATTTGCAGAAGCTTAGTATCATAGTATCATAGATCTAGAAACATAAGGGACCTCCAAGCCCAACGATGACCGAGATTCAAATTCTGGAAATACCACTTATATAAAATTGGGTATATCACTTTGTCTCTCTAGATATCAGTTTTCTTACCTAGAAAGTGGGATGAAGAACATACAGCTTCCAAGGTGCCATTATTATTATCATTTTTTAAACCTGTGCCCCTATTTATATTGACAAAGAAATTAAGGTCCAGCGAAATTGGATTGACCTTTGAAATTCACATAAGAAGAAGGTGGCAGAGCTAGTATTTGAACCAAGGCCTTCTGATACCGAACCCAGGATTCTTTCCATTGTGCCATGATGATCAGAAACTGTTGTAGAAACTCAGCTACGATTTGTAATGATTTTATTATCTAGAAAGACAATAAATATCCCATGAACCAAAAATTCTTCTGCTGAAAGATGGTGAGCTTAACAGGCTAAGCGTTCAGAAGATTACTTTTCCAAAGAGCCCTTGAGTTTAGTGAATTTCATATGATGTGGATCTATAGTGAGGCTAAACGCTAAAACGCTTTTGTCACTTTCTCTGGATCTCCATATGATGCTATTCTCCTTTGACCTTTGACCTATTGTTATAGCCCCCTATTCTGGACCAGGCTCAGCTCAGGTCAGGCCAGTGATTCAGGCTTAGGTCTAGAAGATAATGAAACACAAACCATTAAAAAATGCATAATATAGTACATACATAAAAATATAACTTTTTTTAAAATAAAGGGTTTTTAAAAGATGTAATGACTAATCATAAAACTACTGTTTGTCAGTGCAGCAATTTTGGATCACAGAAACTAACTGCAGGGAAGTGGGAATTCAACCAAATCCCAGAAACATCATTTGTTTATAGGCTGAGTTTTTTTTACCCCTACTCCTCAAGTCTCACCAAATCTTGAGGAGAGACTCCCTGCTTCCTTAAAGGGAAACCATTCCAGATTGCATAAAATAAATGCTGTCCCTAATATACCCCACATTCAACATGCCTGGTGAAATATTCAGTACCTGGAAGATATGGTTTGGTTTTTTTTTCAGTATCTTGGGTGTTTCTGATATACAGTAGATGGTGACTGCTCTAGAATTTAATAAAAGAGGTGTTGTGATTGAATGATTTATCACTTGCATCCAGTCCTTGGCTGGTTCTCCACTTCAAACACGTTAGTCTTCCAGTGACAGATATCAATCCATTACTGGGTTCTTACTTTAAGTCTTTCCATCTTAGAACCTTAGGGTCATTGATTAAGAGTCAGAAAGGTCTTGGGAGTTGTCTTAGTCTAATACTTTCATTTTAGAGCTATGGAAACTGAGGCTTTGAAAATTTAAGTGACTTGCCCAAGGTTAAATAGAAAGGTGAATTGTTTGCATGAGAAGGCCCCTGTATAAGATTTTAGTGAAGAAAAACTGAATATAATGGGGAGATGATTATAGCAAAAAGAAAACATCAAATTAACATCAATAATACCCATCTAGCCCAACCAAACCAAATATACATACATACATACATACATACATACATACACACACACACACACACACACACACACACATACAAATCTGACACATGGATTGAGTTTTTGAATGCTTGACCTTGAGCACAGTGGCCAATGAGGCCAGACTCAGAGGTAGGCAAGCCACATAGCCAAGTACATGATGTAATATGAGGAACACCATCAAATATCCTTTTTTTAAACTTTCTACTGGCCCAGCCTGATACAGCTTTGGAAATCTACACTATTAGTTACTCATTCGTATATTGAATGGCTTTTAAATGGCTACTATATTTTCTGGAAGTGGATACTAGCAATCCATTATCAACCTTTATGATAATATCTATATTTTAATAACATCAATAACTGAGGGAACAACCAAGGCAGAGAATAAGGTATAAAGTCAAGGGGCTCTGAAATGCAGAAAAAGGGAGAAGAAAGAATTCATGGTGAGTGATTTCCATTTCACTGATAAAGTAAAAGGTGACTTCTTCGTCCAAAAGAGTAGAGGAGGTAAGCTTGTGTCAGGTTTAAGAGTAATCTAGGGAATCATTTAGAGAGGAATAAAAAAGATTGTCTTGCCTTAGGAAGGGCCCAGTTGGAGTTAAATGATGGGAGTTACGGTATAACTAGTCAGCTTTGTTTAGCATCATATGAGTAGGAATAGAGGAGTTGGGTGGGGGACAATCCAGTGCTGAGGTGTGTCCAGCAATAAGTAACATAGGGAAAGATGGCAAGACATTCAAGAGTACGTTGCAGAGTAGAATAGGAGGCTATCGGGTCATTTATTGGAAAAATAGGAAAGGGAAGTCAGAAAAGGGTCAATGGCCTGAGAGAAGTATTTAAGGGTAGAAGGATTGGTGATCCTACTAAAGGTGAAGGAAGATTAGTTTTAGAAGTGAGGAATCTAGAGAGTTGGAGTGATAGGATTTGAGAAGGAGGAAAGCTAGGGTTTCTTTTTTTCTTTTCTTTTCTTTCTTTTTTTTTTCAGGGCAATGAGGGTTAAGTGACATGCCCAGGGTCACACAGCTAGTAAGTGTCAAGTGTCTGAGGCCAGTTTGAACTAAGGTCCTCCTGAATCCAGGGCCGGTGCTCTATCCACTGCACCACCTAGCTGTCTCCCATTATAGTGTTTTAACTTAAGCAAGAGAAGACCTAAATCTTAACTTGAGACTTCTCAGGAAGGTTCATAGAAGTTACATTTGATGGTCTTCAAGCCATACCAGAAGGAGAAAGGAAGGTCAGTGATAAATTTGTACTGGGCCATCTGAGGGCTTAGGGGAGAACACTGGATTTGGAGTCAGGGGATTTGGGTTTGAAGCCATATTCTGCCTCTCCCTATCTCTAACATGGGGCAAGACAGCTCATTTCTCTGTCCCAATGTTTCATCATCAATGAAGTAAAGCATCTAGACTAGGTGGCCTATCAGGTCTATACATGTGATTCTACAATCTGGCACACTCTGGTTGCACCAACCTTTACACATTCATCCTTATCATTGTAGAAGACGCTAAGGGCCATCGGGGTATATATACTGAGTAACCCTGGCAGTACAGACATGGGTCCTGAATGCCATAGGGGACCTGAATGCTCAATTCTTGATGGAGCTTGTCTGCTTTCTCATCTGTGACATCACAGGTGGAGAGAGAGAGTTAAAGACTGGTCCATGAGACGTCCATTATGAACATAATCGGTATGGCAGTTTCCAACATAGGGTATGACATTTCTTAAAAAGGTAACTCCAAGCCACCAGGTATAAAAAAAAAGGGCAGCTTTTGGAAAGACACTGTTTATCAAAAGTGGACGGAGATGTCACCCTAAATTTTTTGTTTTTTACATTTTCACAGTATTATTAAAACAAAGAAACAAAAACCTTTAACAATTCTCTAGTCAGTCCCTTCATTTGACAAGACATTCAGTTCCAAAGACTTGCCCAATGCCACATAGTTTATCTGCTTCAGTATGGTTCCCTTAACTTTGACCTACTCTCCTGTAAGTTATTATTGTTATCTAATAAAGGCACAAATTTCACAAGATCAAAATGTTAAGATAATGTTATTCAAACAAATAACTCTTAAAAATTCAGTGAGATGCTGATAAAATTGGCTTCTTTGGAAAGGGGGAAAAATGTTTCTGGAAAATATTTCTAGTATGAACCACAATCACTAAAAAGCATAACCAAGTAATTTTTTTTTTTTGCCATAATTTTCTTTCAAGCATAAAATAGTCCGTGTCTCTAATTGAGTGTCTGAGTGAATACAAACTATCATGATAATAGAATACAAAAAGTAGGTCTCCCTCCTCTCTTCCCCCCTAAAGTTTGAAACAGATTTCCAGGGTTCATAAAAGGAAAGACTGTTTTAATCAGTTACTCAGTATTTGAGCATCTGTGTAGACCCAACACTGCTAGGCCTTGTGGCAAATAAAAAAGGAACACTACTAAGTGATGTCTAAGACACTTTCCCCCTATGAAAAGGCCTACAGTCATTTCTATACTATGATCCCTCATCATTAGGAATTTATGATCCCATGTGTATATTGGAGATTGAAGAGGGTTAGATGTTATTGATCTGTGAAATGTTAAACTGCACATTCAAGGCTTCCTACATTGGACTCCATTTTATCTTCCACTCATATAACCTATGGTTTCAGATGAAATAGTTGAGTTGCCCACTTAATAAACCCTAAATTTGACTTCCTTGTCTTTGACCTTCACTTTGACTGCACATTTCCTCTACCTGGCCTGCTTTTTCCCATAATAACATTGACAATCAGTCACTGACAAATGTTGCCACCTCATACATGGACCCTTCCCTGAACATTGCCCTTAGCCACCAGAAATTATTATACCTCGTTTAAAATTCCATGTAAGCTTTAAAAAAAAAGATATAATTATATGCATGCCTTTTACTTTCCACAACTATGTTCAAGGGCTCTTTTGCAAAGGTGAATTGAGACCTTCTGGACCTCTTAGCACCAAGGTTTTAGTCGTCTTTTCTAAGAAGTCTCTCTTTCTTTTTTCCTTCCTTCTTTTCTCTCTATCTCTATATCTATACACACATATATGCATGTATGTGTGTGTATATGTATACATGCATGTGTGTATGCATATGCATATGTGCACATGTATGTGTTCATAAAAGGTGTAATTGACTAAATGTGTGCATATACAAATATGTGTATATTTACACACATGCACATATACATATATGCACACCTTTATGTATATATGTATTATATATATTTATATATATTATATAATTTTAGAACTAAAAATTTTAAAATGAATGTGAAGTTATGTAAAACATGGGACAGCTAGGTGAGTCATTGCATAGAGTTCCAGGCCTGGAGTCAGGAAGACTCTTCCTCGTGAATTCAAATCTGGCCTAAGAAACTTAGTAGCTGTATGACTCTGAGCAAGTCACTTAACCCTGTTTGCCATTGTTTCTTCATCTGTAATATGTGCTGGAGAGGGAAATGGCAAACTACTCTATTATCTTTGCCAAGAAAACCCCAAATGGATTCATGAAGAGTTAGACATGACTGAAAATGATTGGACAACAACAACATGCAAAACAAATATCTATACCATATAAAGTTGAAAAGAACACATGAAGCTCCCCAATATCCAGAAGGATGGCCCTTCAATACCTCGAACATCTTTCATCTGTTTGGATATTCCTTTCATTGGTACAGACTTAATCCCCCGCCCCCTCTGTTTCATTAGATGATCATCAAGAGTCAATGGAACTAAAAATTCATTATCTTATAAGTAGCATGGCGGTGACCCTAAGACAGTAAACAGATTGATCCTTGAATAAAAGACATATAATCCATCATCAGATATATATGTATATATATATACACACACACACACACACACACACACACACACATGTATATATATGTATATATGTATATATATGTATATATATGTATATATATATACATATATATTTAATTTTTTCTAGCTAAAGTTTACATTTCTATAGTTTTCAGTAACCCAGGGTAACCTCCATATCCCAAAGGGAAATCGTGGTAAGATGTAATTATACATGAAGTCATGCTATTACTCTGAAAAAGGGAAATTTAGCCATATGCAAAAACCTGAAATAGATGTTACATCAATGATATGAATGTTCCTAACAAACATTCTAGTCACAACCTATTTATGCCAGTCTGGACTATATAACTCTTGCCCACCTTCTCCCATGAACTCACCACTAGGGGGTGCTTTTGAAATGCTGGAAGCCTTCCAAATGTTTTCTTGACATTTGGAAGCATGCCAGTGTAGCACAGTGACTAACTGTTAATTATCATTCGCTCTTGCCACATGACTGGCACATCTCCTTTTCAGATCATGCATTTCTTTGATAGCTTCTTTGTTCTAGGTCTTTCTAGTCCCTTGTTTATTGGAGCAGGTAGGTAATTCAATGTGTAGATTACAAGGCCTTGAGTCAGGAAGCCCTGAATTTAAATCCTGCCTCAGGACTTACTATCAACATGATCTTGGCCAAATAATTTAACCTCTGCCTCAGTTTCCTCATTTGGAAAAAGGGGGATTATTATCACAACCTCCTTTCTGGGTTTTTATGAGGCTCAAATGAGATGTTATTTATAAAATGCTTTGCAAATCTTGAATCATTACATAAATGATAGTTATTATTATGCCTTACATTGTATTTATATCCGCTATCTGCCCTTCCATTTTCTTCTGAGTGAGTCATTTCCCATGACTTGTAGTTATACAAAAACTCTGGGTGAACATTTATCTTAAGAAGATGTATGTTTCCTTCTTGGAGTTGAAGTTCATGAAAGGAGGCTTGCCCTTTCCCAATGACAATTCCACCCACCCTTCCTTCCCATTTAATTCTGGCTCCAACTCTTGTAAATTAACAGTTTCTCCAAATTAAATACATATAAATATGTACATTCACATAAACTCTATCTAACTGCATGACCTGATGACATAATGGTTTTTCCTGTATGCATAGTTAGGACAAACTTTCTTGAGTAGTTTTGTAATATAGTCTAGGTGACTCTTTAGTTTTCTAGGGTATGAAGCAACCATTGTAATCTCATTCATAAACAGAAGATTCTAGAGAATGTCTCCTTCTAGAGGAAATCCCTGTTCAACTTGAACTATGGACTGTTGATCCTCAATCAAAATGGCAACCACTTTTGGCAAACAGTTATGCCTCTGTTCTAAATCTCTGGATATTAGTGACAGAGGGTCCTAAAACAAGGTTATTTCTTATTTTATACCTTTTAAGCAAGCTTTAATATATGCATGAGAAACACCTTGTTGGAAGAAAGAGTGTGTTTAATGTAATATTTTACTCTATAAAATTTTTTTAAAAAGATTTTTAATAGGCAAAAATGAAGTATAGAAGGAACATGAATTGTCCAAATCTTTATATCACTTTGTGATTTTAAAGATGTAGTCTTTCTTAGTCAGTCTGTGGCCTCAAGGAGTTCATATTCTAATGGGGGCAGCAACATTAATATAATTATGTACATACCACATATTTACAGAGCAGATGGAAGATAATTATAGAGAAAAGTCAGAAATGGTGAAGTGGGGATGGGAAGGTTGATTTGGAAAGGCCTCTAAGATAATACCCAGTTTTTAAAACTTGCCTGTCCCCTACTCAACCATGCCTTTAGTATGTACATATTATTCTCATAAAAATTTCATTAAAAGGGGAAATTATGCCTATAGGCTGGTAAAAATACATAATACTTTTTTAATAATATAAAACATACTTATCATACCATTTTATGTTGGTTTTTTAAAAATTTAATTGGAATTTTAAGTTTGAAATGTACAAATAAATCAATACTGTTGTTCAAATTTTAATTTTGTAATAACTACTTGTAAAATTGAAAAATAATTAGATGCAAGAAATTAAAATAGCATATTGATTGCAAATTTAAAGAAACATTTTAACAAGTATGAAAAATAAAGTGAATTTGCAAAGAGATGGGAAGCTTTAAAGGAGCTATATATTTTGAGAAAATAATCTGTTTTTATATTATTGGGTTTTTTTTGTTTTTGTTTTTGTTTTTAGTGAGGCAATTGGGGTTAAGTGACTTGCCCAGGGTCACACAGCTAGTAAGTGTTAAGTGTCTGAGGCCGGATTTGAACTCAGGTACTCCTGACTCCAGGGCCGGTACTCTATCCACTGTGCTACCTAGCTGCCCTGAGAAAATAATGTTTTTACTAAATAACAGAATTATTGTCACACAACCACCCCCCAAAATGATCCTAGAGCATGACTCATGGGAGTGGGCTTGACAGAATATGGAGAAGGATTCAAGGATCCTTGGCCTGTGGTCTCGAGAAGGCACATTGGATTCAGGCTTATAGTCCCCTGACAAGCAGAAGATTCCATTCTCACAAAGGACTTTTCTGATTTAAAATGTACCCTTTGGGGCAGCTAGATGGCACAGTGGATAGAGCACTGGCCCTGGAGTCAGGAGTACCTGAGTTCAAATCCAGCCTCAGACACTTAACACTTACTAGCTGTGTGACCCTGGGCAAGTCACTTAACCCCAATTGCCTCACTAAAAAACAAACAAACAAACAACAACAACAAAAAAATGGAAAAAAACCCTCACTTAAAATGTACCCTTTGTCTATGGGCTCAAAAGTAGGTGAAAAAATAGAGACTAGGTCCCTAAGACTTAGATGGAAAGACATTGTTTGAAAAGGGTCCAGGCAAATTCAATCTGCAAATAAGTGGTTTAAGACTTATAATCTAGAGAAGAATTTCAAGAAAGGGAAGCTCTTGACACTAGCCTAATCTTAGATGCCCAAGGTATGTCCCTTGTGCATCTTTTTCCATAAATTTGGTTGTTGTGTAACAGAGGAATCATGGGACTTGGTATCTTAGGAACTGGATTTCGACTACCGTGAACGAATAATAGGAAATCAGGTCCCATCCTTTCATTACACAGATGGGAAAACTAAGGCCCAAAGAGGACAAATACTTGTCCATGGTATCACAGTTAATAATTGTCAGTAGTTAAGTTTGAACTCAGGTCAGAGTGACCCTAAAGTCTCCCTGTCTGAGCATTTGTTTCTTTGTCTCTAAAAGTAGGATAACAATACATGTCATTTCTAGCTCAGAGTTGTGAGGATCAAGTGAAATGTATATAAAACACTCTGAAAACTTTAATATCCTATATCAGTGATATCAAATTAAAGCATACAGAAGGAGTTCTGTGGGCCATGTATTCACTTAGAAAACTACATGTTAACATTATCTATAGCCTATTGTACTCATTTATTTTGTTAAATATTTCCTGACTGTACTTGAGTTTCATTTGGCTGCACTGAATATCACATCTACAATACAGTATCTGGGCCATGTGTTTGATGCTATTGTCCTATGTAAATATCAGTTATTATTACTCAAAATGAACTGGTTAGAGTAAGTTGTAGAACAATGTCTAGAGAGGCAGAAGATGTATTAGATAGCTGTCTGGTTCAATCCTTTATGTCATAGATGTTAACACTGAATCCCAGAGAGGAGAAATAACTTGTTCCAGGTCATGCAGGTGATAAATAGCAGAAACAGAATTTGAAATCAGGTCCTCTGACTCCAAATTTAAAAAAAAAATACATTCTTTCCACTTCACAGTTACTGGCTCTCAGGTACAGGCACCATTTTCAATAACATCTTTGAGTCTTTTTCAGATTTAGAGCCCATGATCCTTAAGGATAGAGGGTAAATGTAATTATTTAAGTGCTTATTGATTGATGGGTTAGAGTGCTATACATGGTATCTGGGAGATGTGGGTTCAAATCCTGACTCTGATATATATTAACTCTGTGACCACAGGGAAATCATTTAGTATATTTCTGAACCTCACTTTCTTCGTTTAAAAAAAAATGGGTAAATGCAATACCCATCACATAGTGTTGTTGTGCACCTCAAATGGAGTACATATAATTTTTTTTTCATAGAATTGTTTTTGAAACTTTAAAGCATTCTCTGTCAGTTATTATTAGGTAGAAGAGTTTGAATTTGACCATTGAGAAGAAGGGATCATCACATGCTCTTTAACAAAGAAATAGTTTGATAATATTCACACTGGCCCTTCCTTTCTACTAGATTTGTTTTTTGAGTCTTAAATGAGAAAATTGACTGAAACCCAAGAAGACTAAATGACTTTTTGTAAGGTAATATGTCAAGTTAGTGGCACAGCTCACAACCAAGACTTGAGTTTTCTTTGTTGTTGTTCAGTTGTATCTGACTCTTTGTGTTTCGATTTGGGATTTACTTGGCAGATACTGGAGTAGTTTGCCATTGGCTTCTCCGGCTCATTTTATAGATAAGGAATCTGAGGCAAGCAGGGTTAAATGGCTTGTTCAGGATCACACAGCTAGTAAGTGTCTAAGGCTGGATTTGAATTTAGAGCTTCCTGATTCCTGACCCTGTCTAATGAGCCAGTTATCTGCCTTTTAAGTTTCCTTGTTCCAATCCATTTTTTCCCATTTCTTGTTCAGGTGTAGACAACTAACACATTGATTATATTATGCAGCTAACACATATTACAGCCTGTAAGTATAACTGACCAGAGTGTCTGTGAGATCTCCACAGCCACTGAAGCAGAGCCTGACATCCATCCTTGGACATTAAGAATGAAGCTGTATTGGGCAGCTAGGTGGCGCAGTGGATAGAGCACTGGCCCTGGAGTCAGGAGTACCTGAGTTCAAATCCGGCCTCAGACACTTAACACTTACTAACTGTGTGACCCTGGGCAAGTCACTTAACCCCAATTGCCTCACTAAAAAAAAAAAAAAAAAAAAAAAAAAGAATGAAGCTGCATTTATGATCCTCAATCTGGTCATACACATGACTAGCAATAGCAGCTGAATTGAAGCTAAAGCCCCTACTAAGGCCCAACAGAAGTAGTGACCAAGAGTAGGATTCCTTTCTAAACTCTTTCCCCATGATACACCTAAACATCATCAGAACCCTAAGTGGGATAAGGTGGTCAGCACTGTTGCCAAGGGCACTCAGCTTTTGAAGATGTTCATAGCACTAGCAGTTTGTTTCAGGAGCAAAGAAATAATGGACCTGATATAAAGGCATCCAAAAAGAAGCTACTAGTGGGTGCTTCCTCTCTGAAGTAGCTGCACCCCTCATCAGTTCTTTCCTGGCTGGGTTTCCTCTAGCAATTAATCGAAATAAACACTTTTTTTCTTTCTTTACTACTTTCCCTGTACATATTTCTAGTTGCTCAAGCTGTTCATCATCATCTTCTTCTTCTTCTTATCATTCTTCCTCTTCTTCCTTCCTTCCTTCCTTTCTCTTTCTTTCTTTCTTTCTTTCTTTCTTTCTTTCTTTCTTTCTTTCTTTCTTTCTTTCTTTCTTTCTTTCTTTCTTCCCCCCTCCTTCTTCTCTTTCTCTTTTTCCTCCTCCTCCTCCTCCTTCTTCCATAATCTCAGCCAATAGGACCATGTTTCATATGGCTAACCCATGCCCCCCCCCCAAATATAATACATACAGAATTCTTTTGCAGCCTAAGGACAAATGCACATCACCATTTTACCAAACTATCTAAATAGTTGGAGTAGGAAAAGCATGGTTACACACACACACACACACACACACACACACACACACACACACACACACACGAGAGTCATCGTTGGTGATAATGAGCATAAATATATCATGATAATCCTCATTCATTCTGGATTCTACATCTTGCTATCATTCTCACCTCTTATCCCCTACCTCCTTTCCTTCTCTCCCTTTCCCCCTTTCCTTTCTGTTCTCACATCCCCTTTCCTCTTTCCTGCACTCCCAATTCCCTTCTTTTCTATCTAATAAGCACACAAGGATAAAGCAACTCATATGTTCCAGGCACTGTTGTAGGTCTTAGAAACGCAGTTACAAAGAATGAAATGAGCCTTACTTGAAATAGTCCCCAGAAAGTAGCCACATCCCCAACCAGGTAAGAATTTGGAAGGGAATAGTAATTTAATAATTATACACACACACACACACACACACACACACACACACACACACCCTTTTGACAATTTAATTCAGTAAGGAGAGAGAGAATGTCCAAGTAACCAGTTCTTAGGAAAAGTTTCCAATAAAAAGTGAATTTTAAGATGAGCCATAAGGAAGCCAGGGATCTTAAGAGTCTCAAGTATGCTAGATGATGAAGTTTCCTTGAAAAGCTCTGCAACCCTGTATATGTGATGAGGGCTGAAGAAAGAAAAATAAAGGAAGGAAGGAAGGAAGGAAGGAAGGAAGGAAGGAAGGAAGGAAGGAAGGAAGGAAGGAAGGAAGGAAGGAAGGAAGGAAGGAAGGAAGGAAAAAAAGAAAGAAAGAAAGAAAGAAAGAAAGAAAGAAAGAAAGAAAGAAAGAAAGAAAGAAAGAGAAGACTTACATGAATCCTGGGCAGACAGGGGAAAGCATTCACTGGGTTGTGATTGAACAGCCTTCCCTGATGTCATCCATTACTGTTCTCCTGGTGAGTCAGGTTTGAATTACTGTTGGATTGAAGTAAGGCCGAAGCTTAGGCTTCTGAGTTGGTATTTATCAAACTGTGCTGAATGTACTAATGGGCAAGTTCATTGAAGACAAGCTCATTTGAATGAGCAATAGGTGCATGATGCAGAGAACTGCAAAGCCAAGATTATGAATGGGATCTTTAGGAAAGCCATAATTGGGTTTTCCTCTCTTGACTGTGACAAAATTCATTAGAATTGAGACGTTTAACCGAGACTTTAAAGCAGGAAGGGGTCAAACATGAATCCAATTCCTTTTTTGTTTGTTTGTAGTTTCCTTTTTTTTGCCTGAATTCAAACCTACTTAACAAGCACGTGGTTAGTGCCTAACTGCGCCAGGTATTGTGCGAGATCTTGTCCAGACTGAGAAAAAGGAAAGCGTATTTGATGAAGAGACTGTCTATCACATTCTATTGGGAAGCAGCAACGTTTATACGTATGAAATAAATATGTAAGCATTGTTGCTGTTGCTCCTTCATTCTCAAAGAGGACTGTGACATCAGGCTACTGACTTACAGTGAATGGGATTTAAGTAAGGGAGGGCTGTGAAAAGTCACCAACCTCACTCTCTCCTCCAGAACCATCTAGGTCTACCGGAGATGGCTCCAGATGGTTTTTTTTTTTTTAAGGCAAATGAGGTTAAGTGAGTCCCCCAGGGTTACACAGCTAGTAAGTGTCTGAGGTCAGACTTGAACTCAGGTCCTTCTAACTCCAGGGCCAGTGCTCCATCCACTGTGACACCTAGCTGACCAATTTATGCATATCATATATAAGTGTGTATATTTAGAGATATAATATATGTGATGTGCTATACATGTGTGTATTATATATAAATATATATATACATATATATATATATATATGTATATATATCACACAAACAATACATATATATGTATGTACATAAATATATTCCCAAGGGTAAGGAATTATTTTTATGTGCTATTTTGCATTTAACTACCAAGCATATGTTTGTGTTGATTTACTTCACATTTATGCTTTGTGCATCTATGTATCTATCTTTTTATGTATCTACGTTTATATGTATCTATCTACCCATTTGTCTTTCTATGAATATATATATAGAAGTCTCCCCCAGTGGAATATAGGCTTCTTATAAGTAGGGATTGTTGAATTCTTTGTGGTTGTATCACCAGTGCTTGACACAGCAACTGAGACAGTAGCTTAATAAATATTAAGTAGCTGCTTAATAAATATTTGTTCTTATTGATCGTTTACTATGAGGGCTAGTTTGTAAAAAAGGAAGATAGGTTCCTAAGTTGTTTTTTTTTTCCACATAACGAGAAATAGCATATGTAGAGTGAAGAGATGGTTGTCTGTGGAGTCAAGGCCGCCTCGGTTCAAGTTCTATCTTTAATATAGTCTTCTTGGGATACTCTGGAAATCTTTCACTATCTCAGTTCTTATTCTCTCTCTCAGTAAGTTTTCAGCATAACTTTCTAAGATTATACTTATGGATTGTATAGTCATCTGCATTGGTGGAGGGAGAGTCCTCTTTGAGAGTTCCTTATGCCATTGAAATAATTGATCTGGGTAAATAATATGCATACACAAGCACAAATATACACATATACAAGTGACTGCACCTATACCTATATGTATATTTTACATACTTATATAAGGGGTACCTATATACAATACCTATACATGTATAATCCAAGTATACATGTAGCATGCATGTTCACATAGGACCAGATTTATGATTACATCAGTATTGAGAATTCCTCTTGAGGTAGCACCCTCTACCAAAGCAAATTGGCACTGTCAGTGCAACTTTCTCTGTGTACACTTTGAGTGTAAATATTCATTATATAAAGAGCACCAGGGACATCGTGGCATCATGGATGAAGTTCTAGACTTAGAGCGAAGAAAGCTGAGCCCCAAGTTGCACTTCTGGCCCATGTTCCTTGAATGAACTTTGGTTAATCTCTAAGCCTCAGGCCACACCCTATAACTTATATATTAAATACATTCTGTAGACCAGGGAGTGAGAAGCAGATTAAAATGTATTTGGGAAATGTTTAACAAAATAAGTAAAAATGCAAGTCAACATAGATAGTGTTATTTTTTTTGAGGAGGAAAGTTTATAATTACCCAAAGGGATCCCTTTCTATTTGAGTTTGACACCAATGACTACTACAGACTAGGTGACATCTGACTTTCTTCATTGAGGGAGTACCCATACAAGGCAGTCAGTCAACAAGCATTTATTAAGCTCCTACTATGTGCCAAACATTGGACCTCATTACAGTGTATATACAAAAGCAGGCAGTGATAGTTCCTGCCTCCAAGGAGCTTATATGCACACTGCAATCAGAAGCCTGTCATTTTAACAGAAATTTTGATATGAATACACATTGTTTCAAAGAGCAATCTAAAAGTAGCAGCTGTTCTAGACATGCCTTTGTAATGGGAGAGATGATTATAAGATCATCTAAAAATTCACAAAGATCTTTACTACTAATATCCTTATAAGATGAATATAGAAATATGATGATCCCCATTTTAATGCTGAGGAAGAGATTCATTGAATGACTTACCCATGATCATATACCTAGGAAGTGAGGGCCTAAGTTACCTGCACAGGATTTTAGGGATGGAATCAGGAAGACCTGGATTTATATTCAATCTTTGTCATTTGCTTTATGAGTCTGAGTATGTCATAACTTCTTTGTGCCTCAGTTTCCTTTTTTACAAAATTAAGCATTTGGATCAGATGGCTTTTAAGGCCATTTCTAGCTCTGAATCTGTGATCCTATAAGTCTATGATTCTGTGATTCCAAGTTAAGCTGTACATTGACTGGAAGTAGCTATTCACTCAAGAAGAATTAAAGATTAATGAACTTTCCATGTTCCAACAAGCAAAGATATTAGCAAAATCCCTGAACTGAAAATGTGACCGACGTTTAACATCTGAATTTTATTTGAAGGGTTTCTGAGTTATTTCTAAGCTCTCTATATTTGTGCCTGTCAATGTAATTTAGATTTGTGGTAGAAAACGTTTGTCTGGGTATATTAGCTGTGAGGTTGGAGTAATATTTCTGTTATTCTATTTAAAATAAATGACTATTTTAGGTCAATAATATGGAGATTACAGCAGGTCAACAACTACTTGGGGATTTCCCATTCATTTGATTTTCATTTTTCATTAGATTTTAAGCTCCTTGAGGGTATGGTCTGTATTTTGCCTTTTTGTAATCCAGTGCTTAGCACAGTGCCTGGCCAATTGAAAGTGTTTAATAAATGTTTGTTGATTGATTGAATACTAGACTTTATTGGTTATAGATTATAACTCATCTACACTGATCCCTTATGAGTAATTTTTGTTGACATTTTCCCATAAATGCACCATGAGGTAGTCATGGAATATGCCAGGGACCCAAATGAATTCAGCAATAATTTATAAAGCTTTTGTCACATTTATAGTGGAAAAAACCCTCTAGACTGAGAATCAGACAATCCTAAATGTTCCATTACTAGAACATCTGTACATGAGTGTCTGACGATGTAGTTTAGTTCTATACTACCTGTAAACCTTAGTCAAGTTGGTCTCTCTGGGCCTCATTTTTTTTTCTTTTATAAAATAGTGAAGTAGGATTATATGATCCCAAAGTTGGCTTTCAGCTCTTACTTTATCATGTACATGCCATAATTCTCAATAGCTATGATCAATAAACATCCATGACAATGTTAAAGCCTCTAGAAATGTTTTCATGTATATACATATAGATATTTGAGATCTTGGAGCTCAGTGACAATTTGTTCCTTTTTAGGAGGATGTGGTACCTCCATTTCATTCATTAATTTAACAATCTTGTATCAAGTGCTTAGTATGTTTTTGGCACTATGTGAAGTAGTGATGATACAGAAATTAAATCAAGAGAAACCTTGTTTTCAATGAGTATACTTTCTATTGTAGGAGAATATCATGTATATAGAAAATTAAGCAGAATATGTCAAAGTTAATTTTGGGGGGGATTCCTAGAAAGTAGGATTGATTTCCTGTTGGTGGTGATGGTTAACTAAGGCTTTAATGGAAGCAAGAGACTGTGAGTCTGAGATTAGGAGAGATTGCATTCTAGGAAGGAGAGAGGAGGACAGCTTGTGCCAACCATTGCAATGGAAGATTACATGTTGGGTACAAGGAACAGTGAGTGGGCCAGTTTGCCTTGAATGTAGAGGTTATATTAGATAATAGAAAATAAACTTTGAAAGGTCATTAGGCATTTAAGAGCAAAACATCAAAGTTTGCATTTTTCTTAGAAACAGAGAAATCTTGGGAGTTTCTTAAGTAGGGAATTTCGCAGCCTTGTAGAGGATGGATTGGAAAATGGAGAGTGTAGAGGCAGGGAGCTTATAAAGTGGCTATTCCCAATAATCTTCACACCTTTTTCCATTTAAAAAAAAGTTGAATTTAAGTTCCTGCAGGGCAAACTATCATAATTTTGGTGTCCCCATTTTTATTTGTGTAGATGAGTACAGTTCCTTGCATTTAACAATATTTCTTGAACTCAGTTGAATTCTGTGGGCTCAGTTCCTCTCCCCAATTTTGGAAAACAGCTCTGGGAGAAGTGAGGGATGTGGGCTTTTATGAATTTCTAAATAATTCCATACCTCTTAACAAAAAGAAAATTCCCACCCCATCACTTGAAAACTCCTTGCAAATATGTACCTACTGTAATTCTGTCTTGTGACTGTTCTGGGCACTTTATACTTCTATAATAAATTGTATGTAAACCCTGCTCCCTGGCCTCCACAGGAAATCTCAAGGAAGCAAAGCCAACCAGCCCTCATGAATCTTTCTTTGTGAGCTGGGTCCTAAAAATGTCATTTTCTTAAATTTTGCAAGATGCCTGATGACCATCACATTTTAATCTAATAACTTGTTATCAGAGGAGAAAGCTGACAAGGAACAATAACACTTGGGCTAAACTGAGAAGTTCAGCAGGATATTATCAATTTCTGTTGATTATATTTAGTTTAAAAACAAACAAACTGCGGTGTCAGTGTTGATTAAAAGCACTTTATTAAAGCATGATAAATATTTATAATATCAGCATTTAAATAAATGTGTTTATAATTTTCTTCCATCCACATCTTTATAACATGCATATGAGCTGTTCTACCTTAGGTTTTGATTTTCATTTGGGGGAGTTTCTCTTTTTCATTTCATATTCCATTTCAGTTTTTCTTCACAAATGCTACTACTTCTGTGTACTTTGCTGTCTCCAGACATTGTCTCATTCATTCTTCCACCTTGCAGGAATATAGTAGGTGACAACAAATCAGCATATAATCTTAGAGAATCACAGACTCAAAAGCATTCAAACTGAGAGGGACTTTAGAGGTTACATAGGCCAAAGCCCTTTATTTTAGAAATGAATAAACTAAGGCCTGAACCAGTAAAATGACTTGTTCTGGGCAACATAAAAGAAGTAAGTGGCAAAGTCAAGATCTAAACCCAGACCCAGTTGGCTACTGCATCATATTCATGGGGTAAAGATGATAGGGGCAGCTAGGTGGCACAGTGGATAAAGCACTGGCCCTGGATTTAGGAGGACCTGAGTTCAAATCCAGCCTCAGACACTTGACCGTTACTAGCTGTGTGACCCTGGGCAAGTCACTTAACCCTCATTGCCTCACACACACAAAAAAAAGATGATGACGATGATGTTTCCTATTCCTATGGATAGCACTTGAAGATTTGAGATGCCTTCCCCACAAAAGCCTGGTAAATATCACTGCTCCCATTTGCCAAACTGAGGCCCAGAGAAAGAAAATAACTTATGTAAAATAGCCAAAAGAAGGTGAGTGGTCATAAAAGGACAAAGACCATACGTGTTTAACGCTTCGAAGTTAGCAGAGTGTTTCACATAAGTTTTTTCATTTGATCCTCATAGAGATCCTATGACGTTGGGATCATGAGTTTCCTTCTGTCCATTTTACAGGTGAGGAAACTGAGATTCAGAGAGGTTAAATGACTTGCATAAACACACACAACTACTAAGTATCAGGGGAGGGCTTCTAAACCATCTCCCTGAGTCTTAGTCCTGCCTTTTCTTCAGAACATACCACGATCTTTCATTATGTTGGAGAGACATTTGGTTACTTTGTATGAAGGCTAGTCTAATGTCACGATGTAATTTCGAGTCCCAGGTGGTAGTAACTGAAAGTTTTGATTTTCTATTCTTAGGAATTATGGTGTAGGTGGATACAGGAGCCTGCTTGTACCGACTCTTGAGAACCCATTGTTAAATATTCAGTGTGGGCATCCACAGCTTGGAAATCTGCAAATGATACTAACTGGGGCTTGATTTATTGTTTTGTTGATTGTCTGGGCTTAAGAAAGTGATGAAAAATGTTAGTAATGCAGATTAATCTTACTCAGCTTGGACATTCCCACCCCCACCCCCAGAGAGCTGGTTGTTAAACATTTACCATTGCTGGTATGCCTATTATATGACCACAATGGAGTGTAAATAAAATCTTCCCAATTTAGGAAGACAGATCAGTACTACAAATACACCTTCACCACTCCCTACAACAAGCAGGCCTAGTTCCAACGGTAGTGAAATAGTCAGGTGCTAAATATAAATGTGTAAAACTCCAATCTGTCCCCCTTCTCCACAGTCCTCAGGTTCTGCCTCAAAACTAACTTGCATTATTCATAGTCCTTTGGCAAGCTTAGAGCCCCTACTATGACTCAAATTGGGATCCTGTTGCTGTTCAGTCATTTCAGTTATGTCAGACACTTCGTGAACCCATTTGGGGTTTCCTTGGCAAAGATACCGGAGTAGTTTGCCATTTCTGTCTCCAGCTCATTTTACATTTTTAGAACTGAGGCAAACAGAGTTAAATGACTTGCCCACGGTCACACAGCCTATAAGTGTCTGAGGTCAGATTCTCTATTCTCATATTAATTGGGATAGGACTGTAAAATAGCACTTTCTTTTGTTGTAGGATCATAACGTTCTCGATTTCAGCCTTACAGAGGAGTCTGCTTCAATGCTCTCATTGGATCCGTGTCTTAGCTGAGGGGAAGGGGTGGGGATTGACTTTTTCAAAGTCACAGGGAAAGGCCGAGGACACATTTGAACCCAACTCCTGATACTTCACATTCAGTACTTTCCTCTTCACCTTTGTGTTGCCAGAACTTCCTCCTGGGAAATTGTTCCCTTGTATCATCTATTAGGAATGGGAAGGGGCCAGGCTAGAAGATGAGGATGCCCTCACTTTGGGAAGTCCTGACTTGTCCTCATCTACTTGCCCAGTCTATAGTTTAACATCAATAACAAGCATGTGCTGTTCAGCAAACTTTAAAGTTCCTACTGTGGGGGGCAGCTAGGTGGTGCAGTGGATAAAGCACCAACCCTGGATTCAGGAGGACCCAAGTTCAAATCCAGCCTCAAATTCTTGACCCTTACTAGCTGTGTGTGCCTGTGCAAGTCATTTAACCCTCATTGCCTAGCCAAAAAAAAAAAAAAAACCACCAAAAATAAATACATAAAAAAAATAAGGTTCCTACTGTGGGCATGGCAATAGTTCCTGTCATTAAGAAGCTTATATTCTGCTTTGATAAGTTAAGGATATCAGGGATTTCAAAAGAAGCCACATGTCAGTGGGTGAAGACAGAATTTATTCTATTAAAGCTTCCCCAAAGTGACTCAAGAAGTGGCACTTGGAATAGATGTACAGTACTTAGGGATCCTGGCCATTCTTGTTGCATGCTGAGCCCAGAGAGGGTTGCAAATGGAGCTTTTTTAGAATACTCTCCCCACGCTGAGTCTGGAATGGGGGATGACTTTCATTGGAGCTTCTCATAGTTTTATAATTACATGTTAATGGGCTCAGGAAGATCACCTTACATTAATATAAAAAAACATGAAACCAATTTTTTTCCGCAGCAAAATGTTTATATATCTCTTGTCCTAATGAGAAACTTAGTGGGTTTCAATTTGGTCTTTTAATTTACAAACTCCAAATCTCCCCATTTAAAAAGGTGCTGGCAACTAACCTGAAAGGTATATTTGAAGTCCTATTCCTGACTTTGATGACAAGGAGGTTCTAAATAGATTGCCAAAATAGTCATCATAAAAAAAAATAATGTACTTTTGGAAGGGGGTAGGGAATGAAATATCTGGACCAAAATAAAAAGAAAACTGGTCTTCTAGAAACATTTTGGGCCATCTGGATAAGCATCATTGAATTTTTCTTAATTTCTAAGCTGTAAGTGAAATGGCAGTTTAATTAGCAATGATGGGTATGTAAGAAATGGAGATCATAAAGGAGGAAACATTTATTATAATTGCCCCAGAATTCTGCTACTGACCATGAGAAAGAATTATTCTCCCAAAATGACATCATTTCCATGCTTCTTGACAACCTCAATCTTAAATTATTATTGCTTCAAGAAATGCCACTTATGGAAAGAAAGCATGGGTTGGAATGAAATGGTGTTGGACAACTGAAAAACCACGCATATACAATCAGCTTTAAAATACTCCATTCCTTTTGCTTTGGTCCAAATGGTGACACTTTTATTATCGGGGAGAAGTTGAAGTATGGTTGCATGACAAAGAACAGGGAACTGACCCTCAGAGCAAAGAGCTATGGGCAGTTTTCCTGGCATATACATTGCCTACAAGGATGCTGTGAACATTATTGGACCTTTCATTATTCTTGTCTCCTCCGTGAAAAACGATCTCCTTCCCCTTCTCTCCTATATGAATTTTCTTTACATTTGAAAAGTTTGATGATGATGATTCATATTTACTAATTAGCAAAATACAAATCAACAACTTTGAAGTCCTAATTTATACCTGATTGGCAAAATTGACAAAAGTAGGAAATGACAAATGTTGGTAGGCCCATCATGAAAAAGACATATTAATGGACTTAGAAGAGAATGTGAATTGGTCCATCAATTCTGGAATATAATTTTGAACTAGGCTCCTAAAATTACAATATTGTGCATACCTTGTGACCAAGAAATAATATTACCAGGACTATTCCAAAAAGTTTTTTTTTTAAGGAAAAAGACCTTACATGTACAAAATATATATTTGAGAGTTGGTTTTTTTAGGGTCCTAAAGAGTTGGAAACTTGGGGAATGCCCATCAAGTGGGAACTGGCTAAGCAAATGAAGAGACATGAAGGCAATGGTGTGTGTTATAGGGAAGAATGAAAGAGAGAATTTCAGAGAAATTCAGAAAGATTTCTAGAAACATTAAATGTTCCTTTGCCTTACAATGACCCTGCAAAGCAGGTAGTTTCTGTAATTATAATAAATATTTTATAGATGAGGAAACCGAAATGGGGAAGTGGTGAATTACTTGTCCAGGGTCATATCATTGTTAATTATTGGAATAAGGACTTAAATTTAGGTTTTTAAACTAGTATTTATTTCTTTTCAATATGTCCTTTTGACTGTTTTGAGGGAGGCAGGAAGGGATGACCAGGCCTTACATTTTACTGGCATTGGGAACTGTTAGTGAGGGACTTTGCTCTATAAATACAAATCAGAAACTTCTCTGTAATTTATAGTCTTAGAGATCTAACTGGGGGCAACTTGGCCTGAGTTATATAGCCACTGTGTGTCAGAAGTGGGATTTGAACTCGGTTCTTCCTGACTTGAATGATAGCCTTCTCTGCACAATGCTACACTGTCACTTCTTTCCTGTTTACACTTGAAGAAAACATAGCAGACTTTCTCCCAGTCATTCCACAACTGGACACATATGCCAGGGTAGTCAAAGAAAAATGTCCTTATATATCCCAATATATTCATTTGTTGTTGTTCAGTCACTAATCATGTCAAAGTCTTTCTGATCTCATGGATCATAAAACACCAGGCCCTTCTGTCTTCCATCATCTCCAGAAGTTTGTCCAAGCTTGTGTTCATTGCTTCAGTGACACTATCTATCCATCTCATCCTCTGCCATCCCTTTATTCCTTTTTCCTTCAGTCTTTCCCAACATCAGGGTCTTTCCCAATGAAACCTGTGTCCTCATTATATGGCCAAATTATTAATGCTTCAGCTTCAGTATTTGGCCTTTCAGTGAATAGACTGAATTCATTTCTTTAAATGTTGACTGATTTGATCTCCTTGCCACCCAAAAAACTCTCACAAGTCTTCTCCAAGACCACAATTCAAAAGTATCGGGGAAGCTAGATGGCACAGTGGATAGAGCACCGGCCCTGGATTCATGAGGACCTGAGTTCAAATCCGGCCTCAGACACTTAACACTTACTAGCTGTGTGACCCTGGGGAAGTCACTTACCCCTAATTGCCTCACCAAAAAAAAAAATGTATAAAAACATCCCTTAATTCAAAAGTATCAATTCTGTGGTGCTTAGCTTTCCTTGTAGCACAGCTCTCACGAGAATGTGAATCAAGGGTTTTTTTTTGTTTTGTTTTGTTGTTGTTTTTTTTTTTTTTCCCACAACTCCCAGCACTAGGCCTCAGAAAATTCTTAAGTGTGTTTTCTCACAGGTAACCTCTTCAAAATGTAAAACAAGTGCAATTGTTTGGTAATTTAAACATTCTTTGGCATAGCCTTTCCTTAGGATGGAAATGTAAACTGATATTTTCCAATCCAGTGGCCACTGTTGAGTTTTTCAAATTTGCTGGCAGATTGAGTGCAGCACTTTAAGAGGCCCACTTTTTATTATTCTAAGTAGCTTATCTGGAATTCCATCACCTCCATTCGCCTCCTTGTTAGCTATGTTACTGAAGGCTCACTTGACTTCATGCTCCAGCATGGTATCTGGCTCCAGATAAGTAACCACATCATTGTTGTTATCTGTGATGTTAAGATCTTTCTAGAGCTTTGTTATGGTAACAAATAATGGAAATAAAGTGGATTCCAGTGGTAGGGAAATAGCTGAACAAACTTTGGTATGTAAATATAACAGAACATTATCATGTTATCAGAAAGAGCACATATAAGGAATTAAAAGACAATTAAGATATATAGGTTAAGGTCCTCTCAGACACCCAATTAAACACAGAAGGCCCATGCATCTTGATTAAACCAATCAATTAATAGTAAACTAGCTGATAATAAAAACCCCAAATCAATTTTAAATATCATAGGGCTTATAGGTCATTGAATGAAAGGAAATTGTGCCACAGAGAAAATATCTAGTGATTGTCTGAAATAGAGAAACATACATATTTGCGTAGCCCATTTGCCCATTTTTTTTGTTTGTTTGTTTCACGTTCTGAAGTATGCAAGTCCAGGGGTGGTTGAATCCAGTAGTGAAGAACACCTGAAGTTGAATTCTGCAAATTGGAAAGAGGAGAGAGGGTTTTTTTTTTCTTTTCTTTTCCCTCTGTCTTCAACTCCCACATTGACTGTGTCATGATCTTATGAATATGAAAGGTCAAATGTGTCCAAAGAGGACCCATTATTGTTGGTAGCAATGTATGTAGCAAGTGTAGTAGTGGGGTTCCAGAGATGTAGTAGCTGATAGCAGCATCTTCAATAGCTACTGAGAAATACACTAAAAATAAATTAAACACTCTGGAAGTGGAAGAATTCTAAAATTCATATCACCACCACCTCCCTAGCTCCAGAGTCCAGCAGGGAGCAATCTCTCTTTGTGGATGCCAAGAATCTAGAAAATGACTTTTAGTAACCATGAGTTGGTGACAAAATTAACTTTCTTCCAATTGGCAAAGAAATGAAGTATTCTGGGTATTGACTATTACATACACTATCACACACAATTGTTCTTTTGATTAGTTTGGTTGACCTATTTTATCCATTGCAAAGGAAAGCCAATAGTGATTTTTGCCTGATACTCTCAAATTAATTCTTTTTGGAACATTCTCAACTTAAGGGAAAATCTACATAGCTAATTATTTTAATATCCTAAAAATCATAGAGCCAATGTAAATTTTAATGAAACATTTTTTTAGGATGTTTGATTTTGTTGAAATGCCAATTTCTAATTCAACCAATATATTTATTAAGCACTACTATGTATACAGTAAGATGGTGTCAAATTTGGGAACTAGCCTAAGTATGAGTAGGTGATATCAGAGGCTGGAGATGGGTTCAGCCTCTCTATTATTTTCCCTTAATAAATGTCCAGTTTTGTGTTGTGTGGCCACCATGTCATTGTAAAGTAGTAGTGGAACCCAATGCACAGCTAACATTTTTAGATGAGGCCACAGGATGACCATGAGGGGCACTGGAATGTGAGTATCTCTGCTTTTCCTATGTGGCTGTGTTGGGTCTCCATGCCTTCATACTGTCCAATGTAGGGACCAATTTTTAATTGGGGAGTGTTAGCTATGCAGATCACCACAGTATTAGGGCAAGGAAGGAGACCGACAGCCTCCCTCAAAACAGAACAGGATTTATTAACAAGAACGAACTTAAAAAAAAAAAAACACAAGCAAGATCAGTAAGTGAAAAGAAATAAAATAGGGGAAGGAAAATGATACAACCTGAATAAACACCACCACCTAGGAATCAGCTGAGAACTAATATGGCTGTGTCCTGTCGCCTTCCAGCTTCAAGCTAGAATGGCAAATCTCCTCCCTTCTTCTTCCCAGCAGACCCCAGGCTGACCACACACAGCCCCAAGCCAATTGGCTGGCAGCCCTGACTGAATCACATGACTGACCTCTGTTAAGGGCTAAAATTCTAGCTAAACTGTCTAAAATATCTAATGAGTGGTCGCCAATAAATTATAAGCTTTAGCAAGAGTTAGACTTTTAAGCATTTATTAAGGAGAATAAGAATTTGGTAAAGAGAGAGAAAAAGGCCTAGATTTCTATCTATTAAAGGGAGAGCACATTTCTAGCTCCCTTCTCCACCAGAGTCCAGAGGAAAAGAGAGCGAGACTGAGCGCCAGTCTCTTCCTTCCTCCTCCCACTAGCCCGCGTCACTTCCTGACTCCTGGTCTTGCCCTCAAAGACCTTCCCTTCATGGGCAGAACTCCTCTACAGTAAGTATCCAGCAGGTGGCGTTATTCCAATCGTTACAGTCCCCCCTGTTGTTCCTCAAGAAACAAAATGTTTCCTTGACGGAACAGTAAAAAGAATATAATAACTATTGCTAACTAATAATATGTGAACGACAATATAGAAAAGGAAGAGAGGAAAGTTTTGTCCAGAGGGGCGATTTTTTTTTTTGTCCTCATGAACCGACACTTTGACATTAGTCTTGCAAAGGGAGGGCCTCTGCAGAGAGTACATGTTACAGATGGTGTATATTATAACAGAAAGAGAAAAAAACCAACAAAAACAACAAATCAAAACTGTTCATTTAAAGTCTCTGAAAGTCTTTTCTCAGATGTCCTCTAGGTGTAGTCGTAGAATGGAAGTCTCTTCAGGGGTTGATGTGTGGATGCTGGTAATCAGCCAGGAAAATTTCCTACAAAATTGAGCTTAACACAACTTTAAAATAGCTTTGTCAATAATCAAATCAAACAATGAAAGTTCTCAAAAACATGTCTAAGGGAATTCAGAATCTTAGTTGTTACACATGAAACATATAATAAAACAAAAATTGAAACATTCTTTAAAATTATAATATTACTATAGTCCCCCCTTATGGAGGGTAATTGAGAAGACAATTGCTGTGATATTAATTTTTTAAAATAATTTTTATCTTTGTTTCATCATTTTTTGCATCATCTGCCTAATTATCCTCATGCCATTATGAGAAATTTAAAAATCTAATATAATTGGTAACAGGTGTCAAGGCCAAATTCAACACTGTATTTATCATGACACCTGAGATAATTATGGGGGTTACCATAAAAGAACAGAGAAATGATGGGATATGAGCATTCCCACACTTGAGCAATATATACTGCCCATGCAGTATACCAGGCTTAAAATAGGTGGATGGAATATATGTCCATGCCACCGAACATATTGGAGGAAACTGAGTCAGACTTAATCAGATGCATGGGATTTGAGATGTCCATGGCATCAGGCATATAGGAGGGAGCATAGAAGCCAGGTGTAGAAGTGAGATGGGTGGGACGAATACTTCCAGCCATCTGTACAATATTGTGGGGAAAAATAAAATAAAATATTAAACCAAGAGAATCCAACCTCAACATCAGTCAAAAGCCGTTCCCTCGGCCATACCTTGACTTCATGCATGTCTCCCCTCATGTGACAGTTCAGTGTCTGCTCTTGCATGTATTCCTCTTGTGATTGGATGGCATCTTGGCCAACTGGCATCTGATAACTCAGAATAAAGGCAATTAGTGTCTTAAATGATAAGTTCCCATAATCCAAGTCTCATATGGATTTAAAATTGCGGATAATAAATGATTGCAAAAAATGTGAATACATCTTGACTCAAAATATAATATATAATTATGCAACAATTTCAAATAATACCCCTTTTTTGTACTTAGTATACAATTACTTTTGTGAAAAATCAGAACATATTTAAATATAAGTTAAAGCACAACAGAATCTCAAAGAAAACTTTTTTTAAAAAAAGAAAACTTTTACAAATGTTCCCCTCTTTTTTTTTTTTTTTGAATATGCTTATCAAAAATAATACTTCTAGAATCAATTTACACTTGCCATGGCAACCAATTTGCCAGGGAAATGCTTTAAAGAGTTTGATCAAATAATCAGTTGAGGAAAAAAAATAACAAAAACAAACAACTCAGATTATGGGAGCACAATACTCCTAGAATTAACATTGTATTATGAAATCAAAACCATGTTTCAAAATTAGATAGATGAATGAATAGAAGAAAATACACATGGAATAATAAAAGACAATGAAATTCAAACTAGGGAAATCTAAATGAATATGAACTTAATATCAATAAGAGTATTATAAAATATAAACTTGATCACATGACTATAAAAAGCTTTTACAAATATTCTCCTTGTTTTAGAAACTAAGTATAAAACACAATCTCAAATGCATGAAAATCTCTATGAAAATAAACCCATACCATTAATTTCAAAATGTATATATAATAGCATAGAAGTCCTATGTAACCTCTGAACTGATACTATTACTCTGAGTGAATTCAGAACACTTTTGATTCCGATATCTAAAATCCCCAATACTCATATCAATACCTTGCTGCTTACTTCTACATTTCTGTAAAATATATATCCTTCCATGGCAAAAGAAGCAGAGTCTTGAACTATGTTGATGATTGTCATTCTTATTCAGCTTAAGTTTTTCTTCTTTAACCCCTCTATATTGTCTGTCAGTCTTTTCACCATACAAATGCTTTATAAGATTACTAATTAAAGACAAAAGCAGGTTAGCAAAATTATGAACAAAACGAGCATATCTGGAATTTAAAGGGTTTTCTAAGATTGTCTCAAAAGCACAGCCAGGCCGGGGAAGGGCTGAGCCTGAAGCTGCAAATGCAGGTAGAAAAAGTTGAGCATGCGCATCAGATCTCTGGACTTCCCAGGCAGGGGAAGCTATGGGCTTGGCCATAGGAGGAGTAGAGGGTGGGGTCTGGAGAGGAGGGGAGGGACCAGAGCAATTTGAATCAGACTTGATTTTGAACTCAGGCCTGGATTCCTCTTCCCCCACTTTGCCTCCAGGTGCTAGGGGATTAAAAGCTTCTAGAGGGTGGGTCATTGCCTCCAGGCATGCAAAATTAGAGCAACAATTAGTGTTAGAATTGGGAAAAGCTGCAGGAATCTCTTCAGGTTTCTCTGAAAAAGCATGGTTGGGAGAGGGAGTGATATTTCCTTGTGTGAGTAAGTTGCTGGTTCTTTTAACAAAAAGAAAAAGAAAAATAGAAAATCCACAAAAACAAAGCATTAACATGATCTTATCCCCCATTTGTCTGGTTAAACAGACTAAAATCAAAAATAGGATAATTAGGGAGTTTAAAAGGTCCATTTGAAAAAATTTAAAGGGAAAACACAGCCAGTACACCAGTACTTAGCAGTTAAAGGGAGAGTGTAGGGGAAATTTCTTACCCAACCAGAAGATCAGAAGACTGAGGTTTAGCTTTCCTCTTCGTGGTCAGCCATCTGTTAAGGGCTAAAATTCTAGCTAAACTGTCTAAAATATCTAATGAGTGGTCGCCAATAAATTATAAGCTTTAGCAAGAGTTAGACTTTTAAGCATTTATTAAGGAGAATAAGAATTTGGTAAAGAGAGAGAAAAAGGCCTAGATTTCTATCTATTAAAGGGAGAGCACATTTCTAGCTCCCTTCTCCACCAGAGTCCAGAGGAAAAGAGAGCAAGACTGAGCGCCAGTCTCTTCCTTCCTCCTCCCACTAGCCCGCGTCACTTCCTGACTCCTGGTCTTGCCCTCAAAGACCTTCCCTTCATGGGCAGAACTCCTCTACAGTAAGTATCCAGCAGGTGGCGTTATTCCAATCGTTACACCTCACTGGGCTTCCAGTCATTATAATTTTGCCAGGCCAATGTAGGTGTGGTGAATGGTGATGACATGAAGTGCCAGCGCCATGGCAATAGCTACAACCAGTGGGTGGAGCACCGTGCTGTTTGCAGAGGCGCTGTGCCTGAGCCCTAGGCCACTGTGCGCACCAGGGTTTTTAAAATTCTAGCCAAAAGATGGGGTCATAAAAACCTCAAATAACAATGAATTCTTTTCACCAAGAACAACCATAAATGGGAAGGGCAAACAGTCCCATTTGAAGATAAGTTGTTGTTACTTGCAAAGAGAAAAAATAATGTTTATATTTTAATGTGGCCAATTTTTTATGTTTTAAACATAACAATAATGGTAGCCATCTCTAGGGCTGGGGGAGAGGGGGAAAAAGCATTGTACATGATGATTTTGTTGTATATTTGAAAGGAATAGCAAGTTGTGCATGGTAGATTTGCAGTTTCATATGCAATCATCTTATTATCGTACTGTGTTAAGGAAATACTTGTTTTATTCTATAAAGTTAAAAAAAATAAAAAGAGGAAAAATACATTATTTAATTTGTAGATTATCAATAAAGCCTTACTCTTGAACTAGCCTTGATGACTGTGTGGATACATGTTGGCAAAGGTACAGGTGACTGAGTTCCTGTGAGTTATTTTACAACTCCCAATTGTCCTTTTGGGCAGCTCAGCACTGGAACATATTCAGCAAACCTGATAGGCAAAAGCTATCTCAGGAAAGAAGGCCAAATCATTTCAGGTTTTCACAAGATTCCCCCTCAACTTCCTCAGTTATTGAGTCTGCTCATCCTTCAAATCTGTTGAGACTATTAGATCTCTTGGACTCCCTTAGCCTGAGATTTATAAAGCCTACAAGCTGATCTGAACCACCCAAATGATATTATAATTTTGATTTAGAAAGAGATATTTGATGGAACCTATTAGAATATAAACTAAAAGGGGACTTAAAGTTCAGAAATTAACATGTCAACCTATAAATTGAACTAGCAAAACTACAGACCTCTGGGAAATCAACATGCTATGTGACTAGGAATAATGACCTCTATTTAGTAATGAAAAATTGACAAGGTGGAATGGGTAAATGTATAAAGATCATTTTTTTTCAGAGTCAGGAAGACCTAGGTTCAAATTCTGTTTTTAAAACAGACTGACTTTGTGACTCTGGGCAAGCCATTTAGTCTTTCATTGTTAGAAGCAATTCTCTATGTGGGAGTTTCCTCACTGAGAATTTTATGTTCCAATGGGAATATCTCTTTTGATTTATAGGTCAAAAAATTCTGCATCAATATTAAGAAAAATTCCCAAACACTTAGAAATGTCCAAAGACAGGATTATTCATCTTCACAGATAATGTGTCATGACAGTAGAGGTTTTCAGGCAAAGATGGGAATACCTGTTGGGCATTTTATTGTGGAGATTCCCTATCTAGCTAAGGTACTGAACTGAGATATCCCTAAAATAGTAGGTACATTTGAAGGCATCTGAATAGTTGTCAACCCCATAAAATAGGTATATGTGTATAAAAGCACACACACACACAGAAGCAATGCATTCATACATGTGCACATACATGTACACACTGAATAGGTGTCAACTCCCTGGTTTTTATATGTGCATGTATGTACCTGTGTATGTGTGTATATGTACATGTATACATCTAGACACTGTGTGTATATATATTATGCAGATATATATACAGAATGTCCCCAAAATTTATTATTTAAACATTGGACTATATCTATCTATCTATCTATCTATCTATCTATCTATCTATCTATCTATCTATCTATCTATCTTTCTATCTTTCTATCTATCTTTCTATCTATCTTTCTATCTATCTATCAAGTGGGAATAAGCAGTTACATTTTCAATTAAAGCCCCTATAAGTTTTAAAACACTGATGGTATACTATCAATAAATTCTACTTAATTTTCATACCTATTAAAATTCCTGAGCTTTTAATATTGTAGGGGCTGGATTTAATATATGGAGCGTTAATTGGGTGACTTGCTGAAATATTGGGGACCCGGAAATAATGAGGGACCTCTAGGTTCAAAGCTCCCTCCCCTAAGAACTGCCCTTTTAGATATTTCTCCCAGGCCAATAAGAAAGCAGTCTTACAGCTTCTTTTCCACAAAAGGATCAGATTTTATTACTTGGGAATTAATTGAACAACAAAGGTGAAATTAATAAAAAACAAAGATAAGAAAATAGGGAAAAAGAAATACAGATAAATTCTCCTAAGTCTAACCTAAGTCTATACAATCCTCAGATCGTTTTCAATTAAGGTAATTCAAAGGAATGCAGGGTTTTTGTGTTCATTCACCACACCTGGGACATCTGCTAGTTTCTTGCATCACAGGGAAAACCTAGGAGAGCAGAGAGAGCAGGCAAACGCAAGCATTCTGGAAGCCACCCCAGTCTCCCCTCAGCAAGCTTTCAATCTCCCTGCCCCAAAAGAGGAGGTCCTTCAAAAACTGCCTATAGAGAGTTCTCCTTCTGACCTCAGTAGCACACTTAACTTCAGGGTGGGCCAGGTGTGGCCCCTCCCAAATGAGTCAGCTAAAGCTCCAATAATTTTTACCACATTATATTTATTTATTTTGCTTTTGTAAAATAGATTGATAAAAAGAATATAATTTGAGATACTTTACATTTTCTTAAATTGTGAAATAAACATACAATTTAGTATGATTATAGAATTAACTTTAGTATATATGTTGTATGTAGGTACATATTTTTCATTTATTATCTGTCTCTATAATATAGCTATCTAATTGAGCTATTATTAGTCAATCCTGTCATCTGTGATCTATTATATCTCTAATCTATGAACTCTGTCATCTAATAAATTATGAAATCTACCTTTTACCTATCTATTAATTAATCTTTCATACATATTAACTATCTGTCCATCCATCTGTCTGTCTAACCTACCTATTATCTCTCTATCTTTTCTATCATCTATCTATTTATGATGATGTGTGGCAGTGGAGAGCTTTCAGTTTATCAGACTATTCTCTAAAACTAAATCTGTGTGGGTTCTTGTTTCCCTTTTGAATTTGTAGTTGAAATTTCCTTACTAGCAAGCTCCCTACATGATGAAATCAGATTCAGTCAGTCCAAACAAAAGGGGATGGGTATGAACAACAGAGTCAGTGTAATAATGAGTGAAGGGAGCTTAATTTGTAGTTTTAGAAGGATCATAAAGATCAATGGGTTTGTAGACAGTGGAATCCTGGAGAGGAATTGGATTTCCTTTTTTTTTTTAACTCTCTTGTCATTCTGCTGACTTATGGCAGGTAAAGGACATTTTCTCATGACCTTCTTTCTTTCTGATCTTTTCTCTTTCAAATGTTCTTGAGACAGATCCCAAGTCTAGGGCTCAGTCATAAGGAAACATCTGGAGAAAAGAAAATATGGTGAACATGAAGGGATAATGAGAGAGTACAAGCAGGCTTGAGTATGGAATTCATGAAGGGAAAGAACTAAAATAAAACCTTAAAAACATGTTTCATGAATCATTTCACTTTGATTTCTTTTATATCTTTTATATCTTTAATTCCGAGGAGGTGGATAGATCAATAGGTGATAGAGAGACAGACAAGGTAGCATCTTTGTAGATAAGGGAATGTACTAGAAGATATCTCTTACTGTTGTGGGGAAATAGGGTAGGGGGTTTGGGGTAGGGGTAGGGGTTTGAGGTTCTTAGGAATTCCTCTTTACAGAATTACACCCTCTTGTACACAAATCCAATAGAATAAAATAATGGTGTATTTAGGGCCTGGGGAAGGGAGAGCAAGAGAGAAATCCTTGGACTTCTCATGGGGAGAAGGTATGGCACAGAGCATGGCTCTGAGATACCAATCTCCTCAAGGAGGAAACAGGCAGATACTTTTATAAAGGTCCAATGGTGTTCTTATGAGGTGATCGTCTGACTGTGGAAAGTTCCCCTATTGAGGGAGGACCATTCTGGTGGCTGGGGGAGTTGGGTGAGGGGTGGCTACGGATCTCTCAAAGCCATCTCTCTCCTCCCAGAATAAAGGCAGCACCCACACCCAAACTTATCTCCCCAGCAGTGAGGGAGACTGGAACAAAGGGTGATGGTCCCGGAGCTAATTCAGTCCTCATCAAGTTCCACTTATCTCTTTAGGTGTGTCTGTCCTTTGGTTTAGTTTCTTAAGGAGAAGGTTCTTTAATGTACCTCGGAGAACTTCTAGGGGGCTAGGCCCTATAACACTTACCAGACCTAGAATTATAAAACAAACAAAACCACATTTGGTAGCCAAAATTTTAAGTCAGAGTGCCAAAAAGACATGATGTGCAAGTTAGGTATGTGAAGATAAACAATAATAGGGACACTGGAAATGTTGCTTTTTCAAACAATTTCATAATTAGATTTAAAGTGAGAGTCCCAAGAAGTTTGTTTTGCCTAATGTTCAATTAAGTTCAGGAAGATGGGGGTACAGGATGAAAAATAAAGCAGCAAGACCAAATGATTTCTTTTATCTCCCTATGAGATCAGGCTGTGGGGAATTTCTTTAGATTGCTGTCATTACTTTCTGCTGGAAAGAGTTTCTATCCACATGAGTTAGATAAAGTGATTTTCATTGTGTGGCATCCTTTCTCCGCAGTGAACTTCAGCTGAATTTCCCAATTACCTCGGCACTTTTATATCCTGGTAATGGTCAGAAAGAGGTGAGGAATCACTGAGATGCCATTGATTGCTGCATTGATCCCTAACTGCACCATATATTCCTTGACACTAATGGCATCTCATATAACCAAGAGCCTCTTTTCCATCCTTAATCACTTTGGAGCCCTCTGCATTTTTGCTCTTTTGATACAACTGAGTTCCTCCCTCTCTTGTTGCTTTCTGAATAGCTGATATAAATTTAAAAAAAAATAGTATTACTTGAATGAAAGACAAAGCTTTTTTTTTCAATTCAACACTTATGGAATACCTGCTGTGTACAAGGCACTGCAGATACAAAGAAAAAAATGAACCAGTCCCTATCTTCAAGAAACTTACTTGGGGATATAGCATGTACACACATTGATCAAGTATTTATTGGCTGTCTATAATATGGCAAGTCTTCTGCTAGACACTGAAGATACAAAGCCAAAACTATGATAGACTTTCTTCTCAATGGAGAGAATCTTGCATTTTCCTAATGGTGGGGGTGGTATATGTATATAGAGAAGAAGATAATATATGTATATGTATACATAAACGGAAATAACGTACATATATACATATATGTATGCATAAAGATACATATATACATGCAAAGTATTATAAAAATTTTATATGGTAGTTTTAATTGTCAGTGCAGTTTTAAGACTCTTGGGACACCCTGCATACGTGTGTCTATGGATGCCTATATATCCCATATATGCATATATGCATACATGCATGCATACATGCATAGTAAATACAAAGTGATTTTAAATAGATGGCAAGTGAGAAAATACAAGTCGGGATGGGGGGGTGCAGCTAGGTGGCACAGTGGATAAAGCACCAGCCCTGTATTCTGGAGGACCTGAGTTCAAATCTAGCCTCAGACACTTGACACTTACTAGCTGTATGACCCTGGGCAAGTCACTTAACCCCCATTGCCCTGCAAAAAAAAAAAAAAATTAAAAAGTAGGGATGGGAAGATCCAAGAGGTAGATATGAGGGAGAGCACTGTAGTTTAGAGGACAGCCTGGGCAAAAGCATAATTATAGAAGATGGAATATACTAGGTCAGTTTGCCAAGAATGTAGAGTGCAGGGGGAGATGGTGGCAATGCAGAATCAGTCTAGAATGATGTTTCAGGTTTTGAAGAACTCTAAATACCAAAGAAGCTTGTGATTTATCTTGGAGACAATAACCACAGCACCTTCTTGAGCAGGTGACATAATGATCAATACATAATGATAATGTTAAATTATTACATAGCTCTTTAAGATCTGGGTAGCAATTTACATATATTATTTTGCTCACATCTGTGTGAGGCCAGGAACAGACTGACTGCAGTCAGAATTCTAGAGTGAAAAATGATAGCAGAGAGCATCTGATGCAAACCCAGGATCCCCTTAAATAAGATCCCCTATGAATATTACTACCAAAAGTCAACTGACTTTCCTTTAATGTCATAGAATTCTTACTAACTATTGAGAGACTGACCATAGTTTATATTTTGAAAGTTCAAATAGTTAGGGAGCTTTCCCTTATGTCAGTCAATACCTCTCTCTCCAAGACTGCTTCTTCCTTTTGAGACCAAGCAGTACAAGTCAGACAAATCCTTCTTATTACGACTGACATTCATATCCTTGAAAATAGCTATTTCTTATGCTCCCCTAATTCCTTTGAATATTTCTCTTCTCCCATATAAACAACCTTAGTTCTTTCATTCATTTCCCATATGGTATGGTCTCTAAGCCCCTGCCCATCCTTGTCCTTATCTTATAGACAAAGTTTAGTTTAACAGCATCCTTACTAAAAGGGAATATTTTAAATTGACTACAACCAACTACAGGTTTACTCACAGTGGGCCATCATATTAATAGGATTATTAGTCATAGCAAGTTTTAACTTCCTTTGCATTCTGTTTAAGAATTAAATTCAACCATGATTCCTCCTCAGGCAACACTGAAAAGTCAACTAAAAGTCAACATTGCCATTAGCTGGTAGTGTTCTTACCTTGAAAATTCATAAGGTAAGCCTGGCTCTCCCATTGGTGTAAAATGGGCACCTATACCCAGGAGACAAATGCTACTTAGTGAAATTGGAACTCCCGAAATCTTTTCCATACTTACTCAATGTGGAATCCTACAAGTTGTTGTCTATCAGGACAATGTCTACTAGTATCTGGGAAAGGTGTGTGTGCTTCCCGGATCAACATAAGAAAATAAATATCTAAACCAGTAAGATCAAGGAGAAGTGGCAAGAATACAGCCCCAATGGGCAATTTTCTATGAAAGGGAAAATGATAATATGTGGAAAAAAAACACAAGAAATTGTAATGATATAAGAACTCTTCTATGTTTTCTCATTACAGCTGTGCTTTTATTCCCTGATATGAGGAATAGCCAATTTTAATAAGTCATCCTTTGAACATACCTCCCTTTTTCCACCCCTAAAGAGAGGTTGGCAGTCCTAACCATATGCTACTTCAGACCACTGCTAATTAATTTTGGCTGGTTTCCTTTTCTGTCATTCACTGAACAGTCTTTTTATTTAATATTTTATTTAGACATACTATTAGGCAATGGATCACATACCTTGCTTTTCATGGAAGGATTTGTTATATTAATAAAATCATAATTTTTGTAGCCAAAAACAAAGGAAAACTGAGCCAAGAGGTAATGGGGGATTTGCAAGCTTTGCAAACTATTAAAAGAATTAAATGGCAGCTAAAGGAGATAGAACCCCCGCTTTTTTTGTTTTTTTAACTCTAGAGTTATTCAGTAGAGAGAGCTGAGAGATGAATGTGACTTTGGTTTTGTAGTTTAGAAGGCCATTAATGATTCATGGAAATGCCTTTGGCCTTAATTAATCAGTTGAACTTAAGCTCTTTTAGAGAATATTATGTTTTATTTTTTGTTTTCTCCTCCACTCCCCAACTCAATATTTGCACATAGTAGTTACTTAGTAAGTGTTCATTGAATTGAATCATCTATTATTGTAGGTTTTGTATTGAGAGAAGCTATAAGACTGAAATACTATCTCTAGAGCTAGAATGTGATTCAGAGGTCATTTAATCTAATCCCCTCATATTGTAGAAGAGGAAACTGAGGAGTAAAATGTTGTGACTTACCCAAAGTCACACAGTCAGTACGTATCAGAGTGGATTTGGACTCAGATCTTTTGATTTCAGAGCCATCTTTTAAAAAAATTAAATAGATAGTAAGGATCCAGGTCACTTCCATGTAGTCCAGCCTTTTGTGGCTGTATTTCTAAGGTCTTACTAAATGGAAAAAAAAAAATGGTTGAGCCAGAATTTGGTTAGTTATTTTATGAACATCTGTTAAGTTTCCCAAGTTAATATTTCATTTTCCTTTCTCAATAAGAAATTTTCTTCTCTTTGCCAATTAGATCCAGCAATTATTAGAAGTTATAGTGAGATAGATTTACTTTTAGCCTAAAGAAAAACATCCTGGTAATGAGAGTTATTCCAAAGAGGGCTGAGATGTATCAGGAAGTAGTGGGGGTGGGGCAGGGCAAATCTAATTAGGTTGGAGACTTAAGAAAAAGGAACACATATTAAGTAGTGCCTACTATCCTCCAGACACTGTATTAAATGTTTTACAAATATTATCGCATTTTTTTTCTCACAACAACCCTGGGATGGCTGAGCCATTATTATCCTCTTTTTACAGATAGGGAAAGTAAAGCAGGTAACAGTTAAGTGACTTGTCCAGGATCACACACTTAGTAAGTGTCCAACAAGATGTTAATTCAGTTCTTTTGTACTTCAGCCCAGTGTTGTATCCACTGTGCTACCTATCTCCTTAAGGCTGTGAGTGAGACTTAGCTTTCCCAAGGGAATTATAATTAATCAACTGATTTGCTACATCCCTTAGTTTTTTGTTTTTTTTTTTTGGAGGGGCAATGGGGGTTAAGTGACTTGCCCAGGGTCACACAGCTAGTAAGTGTCAAGTGTCTGAGGCAGGATTCGAAGTCAGGTCTTCCTGAATCCAGGGCCCGTGCTTTATCCACTGCGCCACCTAGCTGCCCCCTATCCCTTGGCTTTTAATGTGATTTTTCTTCACCCTGAATCCAAAAGAATTGCATTAAAATCATTTTATTTCTCTATATGCTTACATCATTTCCCTTCAGTTTTTCAAAGCAAGTAACTCTGAAGTTATATCAAAACACACACACACACACACACACAAAAGGTGAGGTGTTAATATTATATATATATATATATATATACACACACACACATATATACACATATATGTGTGTTTATGTAGGCATTTTGTCTCTAAATTTGTAGCTTTTTTTCTGTATCTTTTATCTAAATTTATATCAATGTAGGGATGGTATGGATGAAGAGGCATCATGGTATAATGGTTGAAAAGCTATCCTTGATAACAAGAAGACATGAGTTCAAATCCTACCCCTGACATATACAGGCCAGAGGAGCCAGAACATGTCATTAATTTTTTCAGTGCTACAAGCAGTCAGACAATAAACATTTAATACATGCTTATATTCCAAGCACTATATTCTGAGATTACAAATTATAGATGAGTTGAACATTTGCATTGGCAGAGGGAAGTTCTTCACACAGGCCTGCTTATAGCAGGAAAATAAGTGATTCTTCCCCTCCTCTCCCCCTCAACCCACCCTTACACACATTTAGATGGAGGGCAATAGAGACAGGGAAGCACAGGTGAAAAATTAATGGAAATATCCCATTAGAATGTTAGCTCATGGGGCAGCTAGGTGGTACAGTGGATAAAGCACTGGCCTTGGATTCAGGAGGACCTGAGTTCAAATCCAGCCTCAGACACTTGACACTTAACTAGCTGTGTGACCCTGGGCAAGTCACTTAACCCTTATTGCCCTGCAAAAGAAAAAAAAAAGTATATGACTAGCCCAGAGTTGCAGACATAGTTCCTATCCTAGATTGTACTTGAACTTTGAAATTCCCAACACTGAATCCAGCCAATGATACAGTAGCATACAAATGGCATGCTGGAAAGAGCTTTATTTGAAATTCAAACACCTGGCCTTTAAATCTGATTTCACCATTTAATACTTGCATGACTTTGACTCACTGTATATCTTTTGGGTCTCAGTTTTCCTATTTATAAAGTGAAGGAAATATTTTACATGATCTTTATGATTCCTTCCAATTCCCAAATACCATCATTCTATGATTAGTCCAAGTGGAGGGAAAGGTCCAGAGAGCAGGACTAAGGAAGAGGTTATGCTAAATCAAAGACATTTGAGGACACAAGGCATGTACACATGTGTGCCCACTCACGCGTGCGCGCGCGCGCGCGCGCACACACACACACACACACACACACTCCTCACCAGAACATATATTTGCTTGGGTTCTTCCTTTCTTGCTTTACATTTCATGTTTTCCCTTTTGTTTTGTTTTGGTTTTATTGTGTTTTAATTTTAAAATAATTGTTCATCTTCTAAACATAATTTTGTTAAGAGAGTGATTAGTTGAATTCTTATGTTTCTATACCATTATTGAAGATGCTGAAGACCTACTTTAAAAATAATTAATTACATATAAACAAATTAAGTCTTTTCAGTGATCATGTGTAATTTAGATATGAAAATATGTGTGGGTGGGTAGGGCAGAGAGGTTGGTGGTAGTATTTGACTAATAAGAGAGACTGAAAAGATTCTAGGCCAATACTGACCCGAACTTTCTTTAGAGTTCTTAGTTTGAACTTTCTTTAGAGTTCTTAGGGACTGGGTAAAATAATCAAATTTAAATAAACCTCATAGTTTGATGTAGGATGTTTTCCCTCAATACCTTCAGAATTATAGATTGAAAGAGACCAAATACTTTGAGGAATAGAGTAACCTCAGTTATTGAAGCAGTGGGTAAATTGAATTTCTTTCATTTGTTCATCCCAACAGAAAATAAATAGTTTTGCAAATGAAGAAAATCTCATGTTGCAAACCCAATTTCCATTTGGGAGGTTGCCAAAATTGGTCCCAGTTTTAGCCTACCATTTTGGGGTTGATTTATAGTATTTCAGTTTATATGCATTACTCGATTGAGCCTATTTGCACAATCTTGGTTAAATTGAAATGATCTTTTAAAAAATTAAGCTGTCTTGCAATGGAGGTTTTCCTTTGACAAAATTATTCTGCAAAGATGTGAAGGTCACAGACAGCCACTGTTAGTAGATCTTTGAAATACCATTTAAGGGCTGGGTGTGGTGGCCCAGGGCTTTAATCCCTGATATCAGCAGAAACTGAGATTGGTATGGAACTCGTGAGATCCAGAATAGCTAGACAGATTCTTGGAAAAGAAAAGTAATGATCACAAAAAGCCAAGATGAAAAACAAATCATTCCAGACTTCTTATTTATCTTTTGGATGGACTTAGAGTTAGGAAAAGTTGTACATATGGTCAACTTTAAGTCTTTCAAAGCACTTGATAAAAAGCTCCCATTCTTGTTGTGCACAAAACTCAAATATGTTGATTTGATGATTATACAGTTAGATGAATATGTAATTGGCTAAGTGGCCAGACCAAAAGATCAATCACTAAATGTTAGACCTAAAGATAGATGGCAGTCTCCAGTGAAGTATTCCAGGGATTTCTGTTTGATCCTGGGCTTCTTAACATTTTTATTTTATGTAGATAAGTAAGATAAGTAAAACTTAGATAAAGACAGACATGCATAAATATTAAATCTGCCTATGATAAAATTCTGAGTGAGATAAGCAGGACAAAACAAACCTCAACAGGCTAGAGTATTTCAGTGAAATGAGATCTGTGAAGAAAAAAGCTATATGTAACCCTTGGAGGGGCAAAAGGTTTACTATAAAAGATGTGGGGAACATGTAGACAATAGTCATGTAAAAAAGATTTGAGGACAGCTAGGTGGCGCAGTGGAGTCAGGACCTGAGTTCAAATATGACCTCAGACACTTGACACTTACTAACTGTGTGACCCTGGGCAAGTCACTTAACCCCAATTGCCACCCACACACACACACACACACACACACACAAAACAAAACACCCCAAAACAAAACAAAGGCACAATCATGGAATTATATAGGATTTAGGATTTACAAAGCATAGCAGGAAATAAAAAGATTTGGGGTTTTTAGTGGATTTTTAGTCCAATGTGAGTCAAAAGTATAAAGTGAGATTCAAAATGCTCCTGCAATGCAATTCTAGGCTTCATTGAGAAACCATAAAGTCTAGCACTGGGGAAATGATAGTGTCACTATAATCCAACCAGATCAGAAGACAACACTCTAGATAGAACATTTTAGATAGAGCATTATGTTTGGTTATGAGCAACACTTAGAAATGGCTTTGAATATTTGGAGGGAGTCTAAAGGAGGGGAATCAACGTGCCACAAGAACCCTTATCTATTCAATGTGATGATCACTTGGTGGGGTGAATAGGACCATGCATAATAACTGGAATTGTTTGTTCTGTGCCCCTCCATAGGACAGAACCTGGAGCACTCCAGAGACAAACTTAGGGCTGATGAAATAAAGAAAGATCTTCCTAATAATTAGAGTCAGGCTAAAGGGGAAAAACCATCTCAGGATATAGGGGGTTTGCCCTCATGTGAGGTCTTCTAGCAAAGTTGGGAAGGGCCTCTTTGAATTTTGTGGCCATAGCAACCCCCAAAGAAATCAAAATCAAAGAAAACCAAACGATTCTCAGTTATCACATTTTCCAGTGATGATAGAAGTGAAACAAGAAAGATGACAGAGAGGGGCAGCTAGGAGGCACAGTAGATAAAGCACTGGCCCTGGATTCAGGAGGACTGGAGTTCAAATTTGGCCTCAGACACTTGAGACTTACTAGCTGTGTGACTCTCAGTAAGTCACTTAACCCTCATTGTCCAGCAAAAAAAAAAAAAAAAAGACAGTGGTTCCTAAGAATGACACAGTTTTTAAACTACTTGTAACAATGAATTCTCTAAATGTAGAATCTTTATCCAACAACCAAGGAATTGACATATTATTGTGCTAATTGAACCAAAATCAATATTAATAATCACACAAAAACCTTAACCAGAAGACAAAAAGAGGTTGTCATTAAATGGAAAGATGAGTCAGGTTTTCTTCCCAGAAGCAGACAAAAGAGTGCCATCCTGTGTGGAAAGGGAACATTAGATACTTTCTCTTTCACTTGTGATGTTCACAACAAGCTTAGGCAAAGAAAACCACCACTGGTACCATTGAAAGCTGATGGCCCAGCATTTTGGTGCACAGGATGAAATTCTTGAAAAGCCTCTACTCACTATCTTCAATATGTAATTACTTCACTAGGATGGTAGACACAAAAGAGAACAGTGAAACATATAGGAAGCTATGGCTCAGGTTTGAGAAATAAAAGAGAAGAAAGCCTTTGTAGTCATAAAAGTCTAGTCTCATTTAGTCTCAGAAGACTCAGGTGTTTATCATACAGATTTTCTTCTAGAAGATATTTGGAAGGGGTTTGCTATTGTGAGGAAGCAGAGTGGTAAGGCAGATAGAGAGCTATCCTCAAAGGCAGGAAGACCTAGATTCAACAGTAAGTCAGCGAAGTCCTGAGAGCTCTGCGCAATTCTCTAAAACTATAAGGTGCAGAGAAACTGCCAACCTGCATTGATAGAGAGTTTCCTTGCCCACGAATTCCCTGTACCAGAGAAATTTTACATACAATCTCCATTTCTATGCCTTTGATATGTTGCATACCAAATAACATCACAGAAAAAATAAAATTGGCTGGATCTTAATAGACAAAAAGACTGATTATTGATATTGAGTTATATTAGAGTCAGTTGTCTGCATTCAGTCAGACCAAAGATGGGTTAGAATAAAGGTCAAAATGAACATCAAATTAGAAGAAATGCTAAAGATGAAAAGACACTACAAATAAGTTATAACAATTTCAACCTGACCTCTTCAAACAAACTAAAAAAAAATGGGAAAAGGAAATGGCAAAGGTCAATATTGATTTCATCTTTAAAAAAAAAATTAACTAACCTATTGGATTGGTTAGACAATTGCATATTGTGGTCTGGTCAAATGGGATTTTTCTTTTTCCTTTTTGATAATAAACATTTTAATTAAAATTTTTGAGTTCCAAATTCTATCCCTCTTTCCCTCCCTCCCCTACCCCTTCCCTGAGGTGATAAGCAATCAGCTATAGGTTATACATGCGCAATTATGTATAACGTTATCATATTAGTAATTTTGTATGAAAACTTAAATAAAAGAAAAAATGGGGAAAAAAGTGAAAAATATCATGCTTTAGTCTGTGTTCCATCAATACCAGTTCTTTCTTTGCAGGTGAACAGGATGCTTCATCATTAGTCATTTGGGATTGTTTTGATTCATTGTATTGTTGAGAATAGATGTCATTCATATTTCATCATCAAAGAATATTGCTGTCAGTGTGTATATTATTCTCTTGGTTTTGCTCCAAGTGGGATTTTTCATCCATTGTGTGTGTGTATGTATTATTATTAGGCTGATATGTTTTGAGTATTCATGGTGCTCATTTTTGGACACTATATAATATTCTGGAAATTGACTAAATTAGAGGAGTTTATGAAAGAGTAGAGTATCCCTATAGAGTATCCCTATTTCCATTTGGACTTTGCCCAAGAAAACCTCTTTGATAGTTGCAAATACCTTCACTGAGATGATCTTCTTTCATATAATTAATTAGAGGGTCATTAAATAGAGATATCTGTTGTTGCATATACACATACATATGCATTCCTTCTCTGTATAGAAAAAATATTATATCTGTATACTTAACGTGGGGGAGGTTTACCTTTTCAATATGAAATAACTAAGAGGCTCACATCTTCACATCTTCTTTCAGGCATGTAGTTCTTTTCCGAATTTGACCTTCTCTGAAGCTATAGAGGGAAATGTCTCATTCTGTCTTCAGCTGCTGCTGTGTATTCAGCTGATTTGTTAAAAGCCCAAGGAGGCTCATGAAGTACCAAGCAACCTGTTCTCCCACACATAATGATCCTGATGGCAGATACTTGTTACGCTTTTAAATATATGAGTGGGAAATTGAACAGGGAATGGAGATCAGGTTTGGGAAGGCAGGAGTCTGCACTGAATTTTGAATTGCACTCAGGTGAAATGCTAGGGAGTTGGGGACCAGGAGAAAGTCTAGAAATGTGTTTACAAGTTTGATTTGGCTTTAGAATATTTTAAACCAATTAAGTCAGTGTGACTAGAAGTGAAGATTCAGCCTTTCTTTCACTTGATCAGTTTCAAGCCCAATAGAATATACATTCCATGGGGACAGGGGCTATTTTCTAATTTATCACATTGAGTGCTTATAAAAGTACCTGCCACATAGTAAACTGAATAAATGCTGAGTGTCAGATTGGAACCTGACTGTCTACCCCTGAGTCTTTGAAGTTTCCCATCAAATAATTTGATGGGATTAGTAGATAACTGTTCTGACTCAAGTGAATTTAATTCAGTTACACTGAACAAACACTAATTAAAATTTTATTCTAGGTGCTTAAAACCAACACAAAATGAAATAGATCCCTACCCTCAAGGAGTTTAAATTCCACTAGGGGAGAATACTACTCTTTTACCAATGAGTAATGGCAAAATGATTTGACTAGCTAAAGGTTCTTAACCTTTGTGTGTGTGTGTGTGTGTGTGTGTGTGTGTGTGTATGTAGATGGGTCCAAGTCTATGGATGTCTGTCCAGAGTGATGTTTTTAAATGCATGAAATAATGTGCATAGATTCATAGATTTCCAAAGAAAGTCAATTCTACTGAAATAAAGTAATCCAAATATTAAACACACACATACACACATATATTCCCAGACCCCTAGTTGACAACCTTTGCATCAGAGGAATTGGAAATAACTTCACATAAGATGTATCACACACGTTCAACCTTTCAGAAGCCAAAGATTCTAGGAGGGGAAAGGGGGGTAAATGAGCATGTCTGACATGAATGATATGCAAAGCCACAGAGGCAAAAGCTTGATTGTCATTATATGGGGGACCAAAATAGACCAACGTGGTTGAATGGAGAGTGAGTGAATAAATGAGAGCAATATGAGAAAGCTTTGGAAGGAAGGCAAAAGCAAAAATTAAAAGGGCTTTTAATTCCAAGCAATGGGGCAGCTAGGTGGCATAGTGGATAAAGCACTGGCCCTGGATTCAGGAGGACCTGAGTTCAAATCCAGCCTCAAACACTTGACACTTGCTAGCTGTGTGACCTTGCGCAAGTCACTTAACCCTCATTGCCCTGCAAAAACAAAACAAAACAAAACAAACAAACAAACAACAACAACAACTCAGGGTTATAATGCAAAGCACTGGAGGAGTTTTGAAGGATATAGTAAATCTATGGAATTTCTTAAACTCTGGATAATGACCCCATTCTGGGTCATGTAATTGAATGTGGGGGTCATGAAAAATTTGGCAGTAAATGTTTGATTCATATATCTATTTTATATACCTATACGTCTGGATTGTGTAAAAATTTTTCTGGCACCTCACAAGTGGAATAGTTTAAGAAGAAGCCCTGGCATAGTGGATAGAGAACAAATATTGAAGTCAGGAAGGCCTAAGTTCAAATTCAGTCTCTGGCATGTATAGTCTCTGTGACCACAAGTGAATCACTGAACCCCTCATTGTTCTAAGTCATTCTCAAAGACTGAGCTGGCAAAGAATATATCACTTTGTATAAATACAATATGTCTTTTCATCTAGGATTTCTCCAAACTTATGTTTCTCAAAGTCTGGTCCTCAGACCACCAGCCTTCCCCAAAATGCTTTCAGGGGATCTATAAGACAAACTGTTTTCATAACAATGCTAGTAACTTATTTGCCTTTTTTCATGCTCATTGTCTCATGCATGTATTGCAGTCTTTTCCAGAGGGTACATAACCTAGGAATAAAAGATTTAGTTGTAAACATAATTCTTAGTTAGTATCTCATCTACAGAATTGTACTTTTGTTTTGCAAATGGAGCATCTATACATGTGGCTGGACTTACTACTTTGCTTGTATTCATCTGATGTCACCACCAATCAATTATAAGCCTAGGTGGTACAGTGGATAGAGTGCTGCACTTGGAGTCAGGAAATCCTCCATTGAAATGCATCCTCAAATACTTGCTCATTGTTTGACCCTAGGCAAGTCACTTAACCTCTACCTGCCTATTTCTTCAACTATAAAATAAGATAATAAAAGAACCTATCTCTCAAGTTTTTGGTGAAAAAATATGGATAAAACACTTTGTAAACCTTAAAGGACTACATAGATAATATTTTGTTATTATCATTTTATGTGACTGCTTGGCAACAAACACAAGTGATGCTGAAATATTCAGTGCTGAATCAAAAAATTTTGGCTCACATGCTTTATCTAATATCCAATTTTAATCTCACACCAGGAATAAGACATTTGCACTGATGGTGTAAAAGCAATGATGGGTAAAACTACTGGTACCTTAGCACAAATAATGGCAGTGACACCAAATGTAAAAGATTGTGTTCTTTACCACCACACACTTGCAGAAAAAAAAATCTAGTTTTACTTTAAAATATCCTTGATGAAGCAATAAAATTGTTAATTTTATTAAATCTCAACCCCTGAGTACATCTTTTTAATATTCTGTGTGACAAAATGGGAAATGTACATAAATCATTTCTACTGCAAACTGATGTATGGGGATTGTCTCAAGGAAAAGCACTCGTGGGATTTGACTTGTGAGCTGAGCTAGTCATGTTTTTCATGGAACACCATTTTTATTTGAAAGAATGACTGACAGACACATTATGCTTATTCAGACATTTTCCAAAAAATGAAGTGAGCATGTCATTTTAAGATATTTGTTGTTGTTGATAAAATTCCAGCTTTCCAGAGATAATTAGGATTTTGGAATACTTGTATCTACTACCATGAGGTTGACGTATTTCCAGTTTTTGAGGACTTTTCTGATGAAATCAGTGGTGATATTAACAAATGTGCTTTTTAAATAAATTATTGAATGAACTATATCAACATTTGGAGTAGTTGATTAATGACCAAATGAGCAATTCATGATATTACAGGATTATACACAGGTAAAAAGATCTAGTCAAGGTGCAAGATATATCAATGGATTTTATAGTAACAGAATATAAACAGCTAATTAGAGGGTTTCAGATTTCACATTGAACTAACCTTTAAGAAACTACCACTTATACTAAGGTGAAGAAAAACACTTCGAAAATATTGCACTGTTCATGTAAATTTAAAGAATTATGTGGATCAACTGTTTATCTCATTATACTGTTAAGTAACTTATAGAAAGTGTTTAATAATATAATTCATTGAGATGGGAGATGGTCATGCAGTCACTACAGAAATGTTTTCTGTATGGGTTTATAACTTTGTGTATATATAGATATATCTATATCTATCTATCTATCTAGATAGATATAGTGTTGACTGTCAACTGCAAAGAAAAAAGAAAAAAAGAAAATATCACTTGTCAAATTTTGTATAGGACCAATGAACAATATTGACAATTATCTGAAAACCTATTAAATCACTGTTCCTTTCTCCAAATACATAATTGTGTGAAGCTAGGTTTTCTTCATATGCTTTGACCAAAAATGAAATATTGCTATAGGTTAAATGCACAAGTACATAGGAACGTCCAACTGTCTTCTATTAAGCCAGATTTGCAAATCCAAAGGGATTTGCAAAATGTAATACAATGCCACTCTTTCTCACTATTTATTTTTTAAAAATAGGGTTTTAAACATATATATCTACATAATTTATATTAACATATAGTGTGTTATTGTTATTTTAAATGAACTAAAGAATAAATATTTTTAAATTTATATTTTAATGTAATAATATGGTAAATAAATAGAACTCACACAAACAAAAGCTATTTTAAAATTTAATAATTTGAAACTTAATGATTTTAAAGAGTACAAAGTTTTTCTGAGACCTCATACATAATTAGTATAAAATTTTCCATTTTATCCTTCAAAACATGATAAATAAAAAAGTAATATTTCCTATCTATATAATCAAGCAACTGGAACCTGAGCAGAAATCAACTGAGGCACAGCTTATCAAGCAGCATCAGGGTATTTTTCCCTTTGGTGGCACAGTTTCATTCTTGTGGTGGCCATACAATGTCTCCCCTTCTCAGGTGGGCATACTTTTTCACACTGTTCACTTGAGACAACAAACAATCCCTGAAAACTGAAGTTCTTACTGTCCAAAGGGTGTTTCCTCTGCCAACCTAGAATCAATAATGCAAGGTAAGGTTTTAAGGGCTTATCAGGCCAGCCCCACAGAGTCAAATTAAAAAAGTTACCAGCATGCAATTCTCTTCCAAGAATGCTCACTCAACAACGCCATGGAGCACCAGTATACAATGAATAGGGCACTGAACATAGACTCGGGAAGACCTGAGATCAAATCACAACTTAGATACTTACTAGCTTGGTGACCATGTGGAAAGCTAGGTGGCACAGTGGCTAGAGTGCTGGGCCTAGGGTCAGGAAGATCTAAGTATGGCCTGAGGCAAGTCACTTAACCTATTTTGGCTTCAGTTTTCTCACCTGAAAAATGGAGATCATAATAACATCTACCTCCCAGGTTTTTGTGAGAATGAAATGAAATAATATTTCTGTTCTCCTCCTCTTCCTCCTCCTCCTCTTCCTCCCCAGCAGATGGGGGTTGGGTATTTTTTCTTTTTCTTTTTTCCCTTTTTTTCTTTTAATTTGGTTTTGGAGGGAGTGGGACGAAGTGGGAACAGGGAATGAAGGGAGGATTTGGGGATTTTGTTTATTTTTTTAGGTATTTCCAGGGGTGGTAGGAGATTTAAAATATAAATATATATATATATATATATATATATATATATATATATATATATGTGTGTGTGTGTGTGTGTGTGTGTGATGAATAAAATAAAAAATGTTTTTTGAAAATAAAATAAATAAATAAAGTAGAAGATCCCTTACATTTCTTGCTTAGTTTTGTTAATATGAATGCATGGATCACCTGGATTTGATGGAGCTGCTTTATTATACACATGGATTTTATGAGACCCTGGAAAATGCACTTTGACTGAAACTTCAGGTTGAACCCAGATAGCTAGCAGATAAGTCCCTATTTACTAACTTCTTTCTCTAGGAGAATAAACAAATTTAAATGCCCCTTTGAAATTCCCATTCACTATCTATCTTCTTTCCCCAAGAAAGTAAATTGATCTTATTGTTCTCCTGATCAAGTGTCTAGATATCTTTCTCTTTGATAAAGTCCTTCCTGTTTCCACATAATCTAACCATAGCACCTGCTTTAAATTGAGATGTTAAACTGATTTGTATTGTTTAACTGATTTACATTTATAGTATTTGCTTTCGGTTGATTTGTACCATGTATCATGTATTCTGTAACCAAATGAGCAAAGAAACCTTGAAAATCCTTAGAAAGAGAGAATCTTTGAGCTCCCTTCTTTGGAAGGGTCTCTAGCATGATCATGTTTAATTCTTCTTGGGACAGAATAAGTTGGTATTAAGTTTTTCCTGCCTGTCTCTGATCTGGTTTTTCCTGTAGGAGAGACATTATGTTCTATGATTTGTTTTGTTCATAGGAGGACAGGTATGGAAACAAATTGTAGGGGATATTATAAAATTGATTTCCCTGATCTGTTTATTATTATTTTTGTAGAAGACAGGCAAATAAAACATACTTAAGTTTTGGCAGTTTTCTATTCCCACATTTTAGTTCTCTTTGAAGGAACATTGAGGGGCACATCTAAAATAAGGGGATTGGACTAGGTGATATGTACGTACCTTTTGTTCTCTAAAATTCTATGATTCTCCCATTGGTATCCTTGGAATTGAGTATCAGAAGCCTGCCAATGTTCTTTTTTAACCAGCTCATATATGTAAGGAGACCAGATAAGAAAACAAATATAACATTATCAGCTTAATATGATTTTTTTCAGGTTTACAAAGTCATTTATGGACATGTGTGTCATTTCTACATTACTATATATACATGCATATACGTACATACATACATACATACATACATACATGCAAAGAACTTGGTGAGGTACACAATTGTTATGGGGAAATAGATGGGGGTTTGGGGTAGGGGTAAGGGTAAGGGTCCTTAGGAATTCCTCTTTAAAGAATTATACCAATCTTGCACACAAATTCAATTAGAATAAAATAATAATTTATTTAGGTGCTAGGGAAAGGAAACTAAGAGAGAAATCTTTGGACTTCTTCTCATGGGGAGAAGGTATAGCACAGAGGCATGACTCTGAGATACCTATCTATGTGAGCAGGAGACAGGCAGATACCTTTATAGAGGTCCAGTGGTGGTCTGATGAGTTGGTCATCTGACTGTGGAAAGTTCCCCTATTGAGGGAGGACCCTCCCCCACTGGTGGTGGCTGGGGGAGTTGGGTGAGGGGTGGCTTTGGATCTCTCAAACCATCTCTCTGCTCCTCATGCCAGGAAGGCAGCAGCCACACCCAATCTTATCTCCCTGGGTGGGGGTGGGGGGTAGACTGGTTAGGTGTATCTGTCCTTTGGTTTAGTTTTTCAAGGAGAAGATTCTTTGACTTACCCCAGAGAACTGCTGGGGTATGCTAGGACCATGATACAATTAAAATATCAATTATCATCCCCGTTTTGCAGATGAGGAAAAAATTCAAAGTGGTTAAGTGAGTTGTCTAAAGTCACGCAATCAGGAAGTAGAAGAGGAGAAATTTTGGTCCCAAGTTTTTCGAATCCAAATCTCACAGTTATTCTACTATATGAATGACCTAGTAGGAACTAAGCTATTTTCCTTCTCTCTTCTCAATCTTTGTGTGTCTACTTCTCTCTTTCTATCCTCTCGTCTGGCTCTTTCTCTGTCCCTCCTCCTCTCCTCTCCCCCTTCTCTGTCTCTGCCTCTCTGCCTCTCTCTCTCTCTCTCTCTCTCTCTCTCTCTCTCTCTCTCTCGCTCGCTCTCGCTCGCTCTCGCTCTCGCTCTCTCTCTCTTTTTTTTTTTTTTTGGTGGGGCAATGAGGGTTAAGTGATTTGCCCAGGGTCACACAGCTAGTAAGTGTCAAGTGTCTGAGGCCAGATTTGAACTCAAGTCCTTTTGAATTCAGGGCCAGTGCTTTATCTACTGTGCCACCTAGCTGCCCCCTCTTCACTCTTTTTCAATTCTGAAAGTGGCTTTCATTGAGTCGAATAGAGCTGCTGGGTATCTGGGGGTACAGAGGAGGCTTCATGCAAAAAACCATCTATCATCGAACAGAGTTTGCAAAAAGACAAGCATTTGTCAGAGGTGGCAAGAGCTTTGGATTCTAGGCTTGAGGGACCATCAGGCTGCAGTTCCAACACTTCCTCAGACACTTGCTATTTGATATTCAGAGTAAGTGATTTATGTTCCTAGAGCCTTGGGCAAGTCTCTAAGACTTTAAATAATAATAGCTAGTATGTGGATGATTTGAGACTTGCTTTACAAATGTTATTTCCTTTGATCTGGACAATAATCCAATGAGGTAGGCATTACTTATTCCATTTTATAATTGTGGAAATTGAGGACGGGAGAAATTAAATAACTTGTCCAATGCTACCAGGCTAGCAAATATCTGAGGAAGAATTTGAACTCAGGTCTTTCTGCTTCCAAGTCAAGTACTCTAACCACTATATATGGCTCACTGCCAAATTGCAGGGGAAGAGCTGATCCCCACTAGTGAAAGAAATTACTCACTGAACCTCTTTGCCAAGGTAAATTCACATAAATTTACATATGCCCAAATAAACAAGTAAAAAGAACCCCTAAAATTAGAATATAAGCACCTTGAGGATAGGGATTGTATCCTTTTGTTTCTCAAATACCTTGCACAGTGTCTGACAATAGTAGTGTTTAATAAGTCCTGGTTGGTTGATTGAATATCTCTAAATCATTGTGGTATAAGGCAAAAACATACACACATATAATATAAGGTTATAGTAAACACACTTTGAAACAAAAAAATTCAATTTGTTATCCCAAGCAGTACTAGACTAGCTTGAAGGGCTGGCAGAGAAGAAAGCTGGAGTCTTGCATATTATCAAGGGCCAGAATTTATGAGCTGAAAATTTGGAATTAGATTAGAGTTTCCTGGGGAGAAACCAGGGTGGTCATTCAGCTGGAGGTGTCATCATTAGAAAATGCTGTTTTATCAAGTGCCTACTCTGGAAAGAATAATGTTAAAGTCATTTCAGCAGACAAAAATCCTGATTTTTATGCACTTAGAGACTCAAATAGAGTTGCATGGGGATGTGGCTGCCAGGAAGGAATGGATTACAGGAGAACTCACATCAGAGGTCAAGCTAAAAAAGCAGGGTTCAAGCTTAGAAATAGGGGTCTCCTTGTTACAAGTATAGAGGAGTCACAGCAGCTGACAACTGGGTCTTGGAGCACTGACCCCCTGGGAAGAGTTTGTGAAGATGACTCAGAAGGCAGCATGAGTCATTGTTTCTACATCATATACTTGCCTCAGACAATGGTGAACAAGACAAAACATCTGTAATTAACTGTGGGCCCAGGCCCCCAGAGGATCACAAATTTAGAGCTAAAGGGACCTTAGAAATGGGGATCACAGCTAGAGAGCAGGGGGGGACTTTCCTTGGTCTAACTAGTCTAACCTCCTTATTTTATACTTGAAGAAACTGAGTCTCAGAGAGGTGAAAGAGATTTGCCAAATAACTAGAACTTCTGTGTCCACTTTATTGTTATTAAACTATATTTACACATGAAAAAGTAGCTAGAAATTACTTCTCAGTGATTATTAGTGAGGTATGTTTCAAATATAAACTTCATGGGGACAGCTAGATGGTGCAGTGCATAAAGAACTGGCCCTGGATTCAGGAGGACCTGAGTTCAAATAAGACCTCAGACACTTGATACTTACTAGCTGTGTAACCCTGGGCAAGTCACTTAATCCTCATTGCCCAGCAAAACAAAAACAAACACACACAGACACACACAGACACACACACACACTTCATTTGGTTTGTTCTTTCTTTCTTTTTTTTGAGGGGTAAGGAATCAGTTTAGTCTGGAGGAAAGAGCATTAGATTGGGCATCAGAGAGGCTTGTCTTCTAATCTCAGTGAAGAGCAGTGAAAAGACTTATCCAAGTGTGAGGAAATGGGGATTGGTCTCCTCTCAATAAAAATATAATAGTCACCATTCAAATTACATTCCTCCAGACCTGTTTGAGGAAAAAGGTTTCCTTCTCCTCTCCCCACCTCCAGCAAACAAAATCACTTGGTTCAGGGAAACCCTTAGCTGGTCACAATTAGGCGGGCTCCTGAGCTGTGTCCATATAAGGGAGGAATGGAAGAATTGTTCCTGGATCACCTCCCCCATTGGATAAGAAATACCGCATTCTGAGGAGCTAGTTTGCCAGTAGATTGTAACCCTTGAGTAATCAGATGAAAAAAGGGAGTGGCCATTTCACATTAGGGATTAGGAGATAAAAGGGGTCTGTGAGCCTCCATTTTGTGGTCACCTATCAGCTGCACGCCAGGTGGACCCTTCTTGTGAGAATGACAGTAAATGAGCCTTTGACATATCACCATCGCTGAGTTCCAGAAAATTATTTAGGAGTCATTTTCCTCACACCAAGGTCGTGGAGGTAGAATCTAATCCCCCCCCTCCTTCATCCTGATAGACATTTATTTTTTTCTTTTGCCACTTATTCCTTCTGTCAGGTTATATGCTTTATCAATCTCCTTCAGCTCTCTTACATTTCCGTTATCTGCCTAGACTTCTTTACAACCAAATGCAAGAACTGAAGATGCTCTCTTGCCCTTTTTCCTGGAGGATTCCCACCCTGTTTACTAGGTTCTTCATGAAAGATGTAAATAGGATAAACTTCTGAAAGAACTGTGGTAGGGATAATGGGGTCCATTATATGTGCATTTCCACATGTCCATTTCAGGGTAGAGAAATCAACAACAAAGAATGTAGCATCCCACAAAGGATGGCTTCCCTTTGAATTAGGAAGTCAGCTCACATCGCCCATGAGGCAGAGGGAAAACTGGAGAAAGTAACAGCTGCTAAACACAATTAGGCACCCAAATCTGCATTATTTTTCCCTCCGTGTTTCTACTCTGGAAATATTACTGGAAAGAAAGCACAAATACATACATTATGAGGTACATGCATACATACATACTTATATATACATGTATATGAAATACATGTCACGTATATGCATACATTTCATCTGGGAATGAAATTGAGGTACATCAGAGAATATGGGTCTCAACAGAACTGCTTATGTAAGGATATATGTACACTCATGTGCATCCTGATATGCTCACAGGGATCATTTTTATCATGTGTCAAATGAGAAAATGATAGGTGTTGGACTAGATGGCATATAAGGCCCCTTCTAGTTATAGAGCCATGATTGTATATGTATACACACATATACATATGTATGCGTTTCTGTGTATATATGCCTATCTATCTATGTGCCTATCTATCTATCCATCTATCCATCTATCTATCTATCTATCTATCTATCTATCTATCTATCTATCTATCTATCTATCTATCTATCTATCTATCTATCTATCTATCGGCATATGGATATGTAGGTGCATTAAGACCTTCCATTTTCTTGACACAGAGAGTTCCCAGGAAGCAAAAATCCCTTTATGGATGCTAAGTCATTTTTAATCTTAGAGAACAATTTGAGGCATGGAGAAGTTGAACAACTTCTCACTCATGGTCACCCAGGTAGTATGATTCAGAGGTAGGGTGTATACCCTGGTTTTCCAGACTTCAACAATGCTCAGTAATACCGTCTACTACATTATGCTGCATTGTCACTCGCATGTATGTCTTCATGTCTACTCACATGTAAGAACATACAAATCCATGCAAAACACATGTACAAGAGTCATATGTCTTTTACAAACAAACATGCATTATAGTGAGCTACTTCCCACCCATCTTCACATATACATTGTACATACATGTGTATTGTGGTTTTCATGTCTATTCATATTTCTAAAGACATACATACCCACCATACATACATATGAATGAATTTATGATCGTCTGAAGGATGAGGAACTTTCTTGAAATAGTAAACTGTTTCTACTGAATAATATTTTAGACCTGTTTTAAATTAGAAAGAAAAGTCATAGGGATCTGATTGTGGTAGTAGGGGATGATGATGTGAAGTATCCAGGGTCACGCCATTAGTAAATGTCAGAGGAAGGATTTGAACCAAAGATTTCCTGGCTGCAGGACAATCACTCTATCCATTATGCAACACTGCCTCTCATGTATGCCTGTGGATTTGTAGCTTTATTCATTTGTATGTTGGTATTGCATGCATGTACTATTACGTTGATGCAAAGATACACAACCCTAAGTATATAGTCCCAACAGTTGGCAACTGTGTTCTCTGAAGAACCTTGATATCATTCCTGTCTACCCACTCACTTCACCCCAGAATAATCAGATATTTTAAAGGCTCTGTGTGGAGGTGGATAAAAGACCTGCACCATTAATAGAATAAAGAGAGTTCCAGAGCTTTACTTCTGATTAGACAAGGAACACTGGGCACAGACCTGTTCTTTATATAGATTAGATTGGCTTTGAACGGGCAGGTTGTTTATCCCCAATCTACATATGTTGGAAATTTTAATGTAGTATTTTTATTTCTTGGAAATGTGTCAGAAAACCTTCTAGCATGCCCACTGAATACCTCTGAAAAATAAAGAATAAACAAAAAAGAATAAATTAGGACTGAGTGTGTTTAAAAAAACACAACTTGAAAAAAAATAATTCGCTTCCACATCACACACAACCATCCATGGGTGGAGATTCCACCTCCTTTCCTTAATCTCAAACCTGTTAAGTGTAATTTAGAAGAAAAAACAGGTTAAACTCTTCCAGCATTTGGCTAGCAGAAGGAGAAATGTGTTTTTGGGAGTGTTTTTACATTTTTTTCCCCTAACAATTCCTTCAGAAAAAATAATGAGGGTGCAGTTTAGATCATGACCTGAGATCAAGAACAAGGTAATTTAACTTTCCCTCTAAGAAAATGTTCAATCGGAGTCAGTTTTCCCTTCAATTCAAGTGAACAGATATTTATTAAGCATTGGTTATATGCAAACTATCCGACTTGTTATAGGTGATACAGAGACGAGAATGAATCAGTTGCTGCCATTTATGAGCTTAGATTCGACTCCAGTTGGATGATCGGCTCCTTTTCTCTCCTCTTAAGCAGTCACCACCTTGGTTCAGGCCTTCATCATCTCTTACGAGGCTGGTGACTGCACAGCTGTTTCACTTAAATCCAATTCACTTGCAAGTCATGACATCACCTTCCTGAGGTCATAGTCCTCTTCTTGAGCACAAACAATGAAAACCTGGTATAATCTTCTCATTGTTCTACCTGCCTCAAGTCTGTTTCTTCTCTAATCCCTCCTCACAGCTGCCTAAGTAATCTCTTTTTTAAAAAATGGAGGCAACTGGGGTAAATTGACTTGCCCAGGATCACACAGCTACATAGTTATTGTGTCTGAGGCTGAATTTAAAGTCAGGTCCTTCTGACTACAAGGCCAGTACTCTATCCATTATGCCCCCTAGCTGCCCTCCACTTCCCTCCACAAAAAAATGATCTTTTTAAAGCACCAATCTGAGCATCTCACATCCTTACTGAGTGTAGTGGCCATTCGAAAATTATATTTAAAACTCTTCATAACTATGAATCATTCCAGTCTTCTTAATTTTTTTTTTACTTCTACTTAGTCCACAATCCAATTATAGTAGTCAACCCATTGTTCATCATACATAACACTCTGTGGCATATTCCCATGTCTCTGTGCTGGCTGTTCCTTATACCTAAACTTTTCTCCTCTTCCCCTTCTGAGGGTCCCTGGTGTCCTTTAAAATTCAGTTTCCAACCCACCTTCTGTAGGAGAAGAGGCCTGTCCTCATCCCCTACGTATGAGTGTCCTTCCCTCTACTTCTTTCTTTTATATACTTATGTATGTATCTGTTGTTTCCCTCATTAGAATGGAAACTTTCTGAGGGCAGGGGCTCTTCCCTCCTACCTTTATTTTTAATTTTTTTTTTTGTGATACCCAGTGCTTAATACAGTTCCTCATACATGCTTGTGTATTGATTTATGTGCCAGATGAGGAGGTCATTGGGTATAATGGATTGAGAGCCGTCCTATGGGTCAGTTATACCTGACTTCAAGCCTTGTCTCTGATATACATTGGCTGTGTCTGTCTCCAGGCAAATCATCATAAAACCTTTCAGTACTACCTCCTGCCCCCCAACAAACTTTCTAAAACTGTAGGTTATACAGCCAGTGCTGATTTGCAAAGCAGAAAGTGTTTCTTGGAAGCAGCTCTTTATCCCAGACCCTGAACTCTGCCCTATCCCCCTCCCCCTCCCCCCCCCCCCCAAAAAAATTAGGCCACAAATTTTGTTAGGTGCTGAAGATACAAAGACAGTAATGAGTTTCCCTGCTCTAAGGAGTTTACAGATCCTGGATATAATATATGGATGGGAATAGGGACTAAGCTTGGGATTTCATTTATATGGGGACCACTGCAATGAGGACAATCCTAATAATGCAGGTTTGCACCTTATTGACAAAGTGGCTAGAGAATGATATATATCAAAGGTAGGACTTGGTCCCAGATCTACCTGGCACTGATAGACTAGAGTTCTATCCATTATGCCATGCTTCAACTCAGTGGAATTCTACCCTGTTAAAATTAATGATATTCCATAGGCTTTATTAAGACCCAATCACAACTTCTCTTCTAGCATTTACTCTTTCTCTTCTCCTTATTGACATGGCCTTACACATTTTCATCAATTCTTCATGAGATGGGTTTAACAATTTAGAAGTATCCTGGTATCTTGGCTAGATAATCAGACTCAGAGTCGTGATGACTTGTATCCATATCCTACCTCTGGCTTCCTGGAGAGGATATAGAGACAGATCCAAGTCAGAGTGTAACAGGATCAGAAGAAAATGACACAGCTTTGGTGTTGTAAGGATATGTGAGAAAGCATTTCCAGCTGGGAGATCTGGGAAAGGTTCATAGTGGAGATGTCATTGAGCTTAGTGGGAGGTAGCAGTAGCTAGGGAATACATTCTAGATCTGGCCAGTCCCATGACAATTTGTATAGTTAGGTGGCAGGTAGAGGTATTGAGCTCAGGAAATGACTGGTGAAATTCAGTTGGGAAGGAATTCAGAGGACAGAAAGGGAAGTAATACAGGCAATGGAAAGGCTGAAAAGGTAGGAGAGAAATCTCAATGCTATGGTCTTTTAGTTAATTTGAGTTAATTTGGGGTATTGTTTGTCAACACTATTGTTTCCATTTCCTTGGTTGAAGAATTTCCAAAAAGGTGATAGACAGGGAGTTCATCCTTGCTACTAAAATAGCAAATTAATATTATTAAGTATCCCTCTCACCCTTTTCTTTGGAAGACATATTGCTGGACTCTGAGTCATTGAATGATTTCCCTAAGATGATGGTGTTAGCTGGAACCTTGATCCGCTGGATGACTGCCCTTTGGTAATGCACTTGTTACTGCATTTTGCTGAAGGTTGTAATTTACAGGAGCCAAAAAGCAAAGCCTTTCCTGTAATTGAAAAAGCTTTCCAAAGGCATTCATTTGCAATTTTTACTTAACGTTATTTATTAAACTAAAGCAACAGCTGTTTAAAAAAAATCCAATTTTTATTTTATTTTTAAAATACACTCCATGGAGTGATTAAATTTGAAAAATGGCAATCTGTTTCATATAGTAGAGGTCACAGAGGCTTAGTAAATAATTGTTTGATTAATTGATATTTGTACCAATCCTTTGAAACTTTACAGCTTTCAATTCAGGAGGGCAGGATTAGAGTTGGAAGGTCCAAGGTTGTGGAGTCATCCCTTTATAGGGGAAGGTGAGGTCTGAAGGAATGAAGTGAATTCCTTCCCCAGTCATGCAGGTTCTAAATAGGGCCTCCTACGCAGTCACAATAGTCTACCGGGGTACTTGGAGAATGATCCTAACTCTGAGGTTCTGTGACCCCCCAAATTATAGCTTGACCAGAGTCAAGATTTAGTCTTCAAGAGCATGGAAAATACAATCGATTTATAGCCAAATTGTATAAATATTCTTATAATGATCATCACAGAGAAGAGGGTGAAAAAAGAAAAAAAAAACCTGATGGAAGACCAGGAATTCATTATAGAGCTTTTGAGATTATCTAGACTAGTGCCTTATTTGCTTTACAGATGAAGAAACTGAGTCAAAGGGAGGAAAAAGGACAACTATGCTCACTAAAGCTCACTTTAGCTGACCAACAGAAGGGCTCCGGTCTCTATCTTGACTCCAAAGACAATACTTGATTCTTCACCTGAGCTCATTACCAATGCATTCCTTCAGTTCTGCATTTATCTACTGAGCTCTCCTGTGAGAGACAAGATGTTGTAGGGAAAACAGAACTAGAATAAATGTCAAATGACTTGTGTTCCAAGCCATTGATTAGCAGGATAACCTTGGGGCAGCAAGTGGTACAGTAGATCCAGCCCTGGATTTGGAGGTAGAAAGACCTGAGTTCAAATCAGGCTTTAGCCACTTACCCTGGGCAAGTCACTTAAGCTCTGTCTGCCCAGGTTCCTTATCTGTGAAATGAGGATAATACTGGCACCTATTCCAGGGGCTCATTTGAGGATAAAATGAGATATATTTTTAAAAAGTTCTTATCATAGTGACTGGCACATAGTAGGGACATAATAAATGCTCCTAAAAAAAATCAACCCTTTACCACTTCAGGTTTTGCATCTATAAAATAGTGATATTAGTAACTGGTTACAATATTTCCCCAAGGCCTATTGTGAAGGTCATATTTGATTATGATCTAAGTGTGATTTAAAATATTAAATTCCTCAAGACTATACTAAGACTTTTGAGATGCATACATACACATAAACATATATTCCATATACCATACATGCATACACACATATATAAGTATACTCTGCACACTGGGCTCATCTCCCTTTTTACCTTCAAATTCCTTGGATCCTACCAACTGTTTGTGATACTGAGTATGTACACAGATAAGTGTAGATGGTGTGTACACAGGTAATTGAAAGACAGTTTGAGGAAGAAAGAGTATTTGGTGGGGAATGTCACCTGATATGAACTTTGAAGGAAGCTGGGAATTTTAAGTGATGGAAGCAAGGCCGAAGTGTATTCCAGACAACCCAGCAAGCCTTGAGGAGACATGAAGATAAGAAATAGAATACTGAATCTGAACTGAAATCAGGATTCCATTTGGAGTACATGATCATAAGAAAGGACTGTTACACTTAGGGTTTGAGAGCTCACAGGCATGCTTGGAATGAGCCGTCTTAGTCAAGGGTTGGAGAATGGAAGTAGATTTTTAAGGGTTGGAAAGCAAAAAGTGGGGAGGAAAAAATGGAAGCAATTAATATAGCTCACTTTTCTGGGACTCTGCCTTTAAAGTGAGAACTGTGAAGTGGTAGATTGAAGGGATGATAATGTTAAGTGAAAGGCCACTCCTTACCCCCTTAAGAATGGGAGAGACTTGGGTGTGTTTGTAGGCAGGAAGAAGGAACCCATTAATGAAGAGAGAATGTAGAGACACACACTGAGAGAGAAGGTTTGATAAAGCAAGCTTCTAAAAGAGATGGGAGGGGATGGGATCAACAACACAAGTTAGGGGTAGAGGTGGAGGCTGGGCAACTTGCTTTTGATAAGGAGCTTTAGTGTTCTTATCTGTAAAATGGGGGCTAAAAATACTTTCTTCCTCGTGGAGTTCTTGGGAGGATCAAATTAAATCTTACATGTAGAGTGCTTTGCAAACTATAAAGTACTACATAAAGGAGAACTATTATTTTTAGTGAGAGGGAATGAGAGGGACTATATTTGTGATTTCACTGGTCTAGGACCCTCTTGAATGAATGGACTCTTCACTAATGTAGGTTGGCATCTTTTCAGTTTAGAATTTTAGAGAATTTAGATAGAGAGATGGATGAAGAGATAGATCACGTGGAAAGATTATGTGACTTGCTCAGTCACACAGCGGATGTGACAGAACTAATACTTGAACCCAGGCCTTCCTGAATTTTATAAGGGTTCTCTATTAAACCAAACTGCTCTGCATTATCATTAGTTATTACTAAAGCAGGGGGAAGCTAGGTGGCACAATGGATAAAGCACTGGCCCTGGATTCAGGAGGATTTGAGTTCAAATGCAGCTTCAGACACTTGACACTTACTAGCTGTGTGACCCTGGGCAAGTCAAGTAACTCTCATTGCCCCGCAAAAAAACAAAACAAAAACAACAACAACAACCAAGCTCTTTGTAATTGCAAGCCATTATTATATACATATAGATATACAAATACATATATTACATGTGTGTGTGTGTGTATATATATATATATATATATATACATATTATATACATTTATCTATGTACCTATACATGTACTTGATGCTTGTTGGTAGATCTATCTCTTTCTGTTTCTCTCTATCATCTATCCTATATTTATCATCCCTATCATATCACTCTATCATCCATCATCTTTCTATCATCTCTCTCTCTATCTGTACCTCTCTATCTTCTATTAATATATCATCTTTATCTTTGTTGCTTTAGTCATTTCAGTTGTATCCCACTCTTAATGACCCCATTTGGGGTTGTTGTGCCAAAGATACTGGAGCAGTTTGCCATTTCCCTCCCCACCTCATTTTACAGAAGAGGAAACTGAAGGAGAAAGAGGTTAATCAACTTGTCCAAGGTCACACAACTTGTAAGTGTCTCCTTTGAACTCAGGTCTTTCTGGCTGTAGGCCCAGCACTCTGGGCCACCTGTCTGCATCTCTATATCTATTCATTCCATCCTATCTATCTATCTATCTATCTATCTATCTATCTATCTATCTATCTATCTATCTATCTATCTATCTATCTATCTATCTATCTATCATCTACCTACCTACCTACCTACCTACCTACCTACCTACCTACCTACCTACCTACTTACCTATCTATCATATCTAGATCTAAATTCCTTCCTCACTCTTTTTTTTTTTTTGGCATCTTCTGATACTCTGATTCTCACCTTCGTGCAGGAGATGCCACAGTCTCCAAGGTAGGATGCTTCTACTCTCATGTCTCTTGACACTCAAAGCTAGGAGGACCAAGTGGCACCATCACTCCCACGTGCCACCTTTTTTGGCTACCTTTTCATACCTTCACTTTGCTATTATCCCCCAGCAATCACCTTTCTTCCTTTAGAGTTCATAGTCCCGTTTGTTTTTGTCATTTGTTACCCTCCTGATCACTGTCCCTCTGCCCCAATAATTTCACTCACTTGCTCACTGTCTTCTTTGAAGACAGTCTCCAAGTTCTTCAGGCTCCTCAATTACCAATCTGCCTCACCCGTCTATTCAACTACCCTTGAGTCACACCTTAGATTCTTCATTCATTTCCTGTCTCTCCCCTGATCCCAGTTCAACTGGATTCACCCAGGTTCACAGAATTCCTAGTTACAGCTCTGGTGGAATGTAGCTCATGTCCCATACTTACTAATATTTATTAACTTGCCATGCAAAGAATGCTAAAAATGATACAGAGCCTTATTTTAAATGGAAATTTTAGGATATTTGAACATATTAAATATATAGCCTGTGTATGGTATCTAGCTAAGAATCCATGAAAGGATGGAGAAATATTTCCTAGATTGGGATGATTATGGGCTTTCAGAAATTTTCCTTTTATTTTCTAAATCTTGAGCTAAGATCTCAGAGATAATGGGCTTTTCCTATCATGGGGAGGAGAGCCCTCTTTTTTAAAGTAACAATTTGTACTTAAGTAAAATATAATTATTACTACTAGGTACTCTTTACTTAAAAGCACATTAAATTTTGAAATTCAATCAGAAAAGGAGATTTAAAGGATTTACCTTATGTTGAACTGATTGGGAAAGCTTAGCCCTGGCTTCTTTAGACCTTGCCACACGACTATAGATTAGGTTAGGTTATGCTAAGATTTACAGCATGGGGCAGCTTCATTAAATGAGAATTATTTAAGGTTAAGCTTTAATCTACCAGCATTTCTTATTTACAGTCCAGTGTATCATATCGTCCAGCTTATTCCTTAAATTAGTTTGGACACAGTCCAATATTAACATAGTAATCTGAGTATTCAGAATCCCTCCAGAAATAAATTGAACACCAATCAGTTGTTTGGTCATCCAGTGTGTGTGTGTGTGTGTGTGTGTGTGTGTTTATGTGTTGGAGGAGGGAAATTGTATGGTGTGAAGGGAGATTTGAGATAATAGTTGACAGATCTTCATCTTTAATTAATAGAAATAAGAAGAGCAACATTGGCAGGTCTGAAGGAAAAAAATGCTTCCATCCTTCCTTAGATTCTTACTTGTTGTATAACCCAGGTTAAGTTATATAATTTTAATCTACTACAGTTTCCTTAGCAGTAAAATGGGGGTGATAATAGTACCTACCTTATAGGATTTTGGTAGGTATCACATGAGATTATATATGCAAAGTGCTTCACAAACCATAATGCCACGTAGAAATGTTAGCTATTACTGCTTATATCTTGAGATGAATATAATTTATTCACTGGTTGTGTATATCCCTTGCCCCACTATAGAAGAGGTATGATATTATAGATAGAGTGGTGAACTCTGTATCAGTAAGACTCTGGTTCAAATCCTCCTCCTGCCTCTTATTAATTGTGGAATTTTGGGAGTGAGTCATAGTCAAAGGTGAAATGAGAAGTTGGATAAGTTATTGAAATTCTCTTGGCCTTGTTTTCCTTCTATGTAAAATGCTTGGATCCTGTGCTATCAGAGGTCAACCCCTGCTCTCACTCTATTAATCCATCATCCCATGGTCCTCTGTTTTTCAATTTCTTTGAGTATCAGGTGTCTGCTGAGAATGATGACATTAGCTATGTGGTCCTGGGGCAGATCATTTAATCCTATGGACTTTAGGTCATGTATCTCTATGATCTCAGATAACTTCTGTATTAAGTCATAGGTGGATTTTGATTTCTGTTAAGGGAAGGATGTCCCACACTGAGGAAACGGTGGATTCTTGAAGTGCATATATGGTCTCATGTTCTTTTCTTGCACAATTCCTAGTCCTTTAGAAAGCTAATGGCATCATACTATCCAGGGATTAGGGCATGGTGAAATGAGAGACCAGGAGTGAATTCAGGTGTTATTTGGGGAACCTCAGGAAGAGAACTGTCTCTGTTGGGTAACCTGCTATTCAATCAGTTCATGTCGGGGTGGTGACAATCACACCAGCAATTAGACTTGTTTTTCAGATTCTAGGAAGGATACTGTACCATGGATTACTTATTGGTAGGGAGAGAACAGACTTGGTGGTAAAACAATCCCCCCCCCCCCAAAAAAAAAGGTTTGGTTAAGGAAAAAAAAAAAGGTTGCCATAAGAGAAGAGACCAGTGGAGATCATGAAGTAAAGAGCAGCCATGGTGTTTGGTCTTGGTTCTCTCCAGTTTTGCTTAGATATTTCCCACCACTTTGTTCCACCTACTTCATGATATTATGTGTCCCTAACACATCTGTGGTATCAAGCTACAGAGTAGACATACGTACTACTATTTATGCACCTTACTGTGAGAAAATAATTATTAATAATGGATTTCTTAGGGAGATCCAGAGATCAGTTTTTCAGTCCTTTCTCCTCCCCCTTCCCCTCCCCCACTCCAGAAAGTCCAGTTCCCCTTGATCTGGGACAAACCCAAGGGAACAAAAGAAATGGAGATAGATTCTTTTGTGAAGGACTGATATGATCAAACCACACTTAAATAATGGGCTTTGCCTTAAGCAACTTTCATATCAACCAATGGAATTGAATGATGCTAACCAATTAGCTTTGATCAATGTATAATGACCTGCCTCTATTAAGAGAAGATAAAAACCCTAGGAAGATGCCCTGTGCCCTCTCCTGGGGGTCTTGTAGGTCTTCTAGGTACTCTGGGGCTTTTCTCCTTTACTCCTAACTGGCTTGCAGAAGCCCTCTCCCTGATTTCTCTACCACATGGCCTGAGACCATGAGAAGTTAGGGAGACACATGATCAACTCTTTACTGGTACTGGTATAATATTAATACATAAATTAATAAAACAATAACATGCTCACCGCCAAAACTAATATCAAAAGCAATGGAAATTAATTTTTAAAAATTACTTAAAGATTGTCTAAGCATATGCACAAATTCATGTCTGAAAGTAAAATTTTAGGTCCTTTTAACATGAAATATATCATCCTGCTTCCCTAATCTATCTAAGGCTAGGAGGGTGTTCAGTGGCATAATGAGCGGTGATTGACTTGGAGCCCTGCATTCCTGACTCACAGACCAGCTGCCCAAATGCTGATGGAAGTTACCTTTTGTGAGCCCCCTGAGAGGGTTAGACTTAAAAATCTTCAAAGTCCTTTTAGCTTAAAATTCACAATCCTGTGAGCAGGGAAATGTTGCAAAGATTTGGATTCTTATTGGCTTTAGGCAATTTCTTTCATGTTCTTCTCCATATGCAGACCAGTCACCAGGTCTCTGCTTATCCAAGTTCATGACTTGTGCCATGCCAGCAGCCCCCATTGGGAGGGTGTGAGATTCAAGGAAGTGAGAGATGCTAATTGCTGAGTCTGGGTCTAGTCAAGTAACATTTACATGAATCATACTTTCTTTGCCAATTATAAGAATATACAATTTAATAGAGAGACATGAAATATCTTACACTCAGATTAAAAAAATAAAACTTAAGTAGAGGATAGGCAAGAGGAGATAAAGCATAGTTACAAAACAGCTCATCCGACAAGAAAACCATCTGGGGCTATCATAATGGATAGGGTACTCTGTTTGGAGGCAGGAAGATCCAGGTTCAAATTCTGCTTCTCAAAAGTGCTTGCTCTTGGGAGAAATTGGTTGGTGGTGGGGGTCCTTAGGTATTCCTCTAAGAATTACACCTCACACACAAACCCAAGTAGATTAATATAATATTTTTTTAAGGCCTAGAGGAAGGAACCAAGAGAAAAATCAAAGTTCTCTCAAGGAGAGATAGCACAGAGACACATGATTCTCTGAGATACCTATCTCCTTGAACAGGAGAAAGGCAAAAACTTTTATAGAGTAAGGATGGTGGGGGGACAGATGAGGTGATCATCTGACTGTGGAAAGTTCCCTTTGGGGGTGGGGGAAGCTGGAATGAGGGGAGGTGGTCCTGACTTCTGGCGTTATCTGTCCCTTGCGTGCCTATCAGGCAGCAGCCACACCTAATAATCTTCTCTCTTGCTTCTCAGGGTGTGTCTGTCCTTCTATTTAGCTGGCCAGTTTAAATTTTAATCCTAATCCCTTAACAGAGGGCAAGTTACTTAAATTCTCACTATGATAGTGTCTACCTGGCAATCCTCTATACTTGTGAAATCCCAGGTCCAGCACTTATCTTTTGAAAGTTACATTTGATTATTGGAGCCTGTGGAATTCATGGCTAGTATGTTCACAGTTTATGAATTAGCTCAAATATTCCAATCTCAATTAGGAGGCGTCTTGAATGAAGAGATGCACACTAATATAGTCAATGCAAATCATGTCCTTAAATTCTTTTCTCACCTCTGCTACATTCTTGCTGTGTGCCCTTGGCCAAGTCAAATACGCTCTCAGTGATCCAGGTAATTCTCCAACATGATAAGCAATGACTTCCTGGTCAGTTTTGGTATAGTGAGCTTCCCATCAAAGAGTTTCTTCATGGGTGAAGTCTCTGATCCAGGCCAAAAACAGAAGTGAAAATCCTCTTGAAAAGGATTTCTTAAATTTATTGAATCAGTATTGTAAAGAGAAAAGAATTTTTCTTAGATTGAGGACTTGGGTTAAAATTTCATCTCTGGTTTTATGGTTTTCTTGAACAGCACTCTCCACTTGCTTTAAAGTTCAGCCATATTCATTTTTGAGCCATTTCTCAAACATAACAGCATCTCCTTTCTATGGTTTGAACTGACTATTAATATGTGTGGAATCTATCTTTTCTCACCTTTATCTCTTAGAATCACTTTAACTTACTTCATGCATAACTTTCTACAGGAGACATTTTGTGGGCCCTCATCTGCCAAGTGCTTTAAATCTTAATTCTATCTTCAATCTCTACTCTGTTTCGTATTTAACTACTTTTGATCATATAGTTTCCTGTCCTAGAATAAAAACTCCTTGAGGGCAGGGACTGTTTTTTTTTCCCTTTTTTTTTTTTTTTTTTTTTGCAGCTGAGGCACTTGGCACCTATTAATGGTTTAATAATTGCTTGTGGATCCTTTGACTGAATACTGGGTGAATGAATCTGGTTTTACCTCCCTACTGAGCTACTTCCTCAACTCCTACTTCCCTTGTTAGTCCAGGTTCCCATATGGCCAGTGGACTCCTAGTACCCTGAGGTAGTAACCCTGAGGGGCTGACATTTCCTTTACAAGCCCCCACTGGTGTACTTTATTATGGATAACTAGAAGGACCAGGTGTGCCCATTCTTTAGTGGTATCTTACATTCTGGTGCTCAATTGAGTTCTTAGCAAAGCAGTTTATTAAAATGATGTAGTAAGAACAGTTGATTCAAAATTCCTTTCCCTAAAAGAAATGGAGTATATTCTCCTATGGATACATACAGAACCCATAGAGAGAATAGGCCCAAGCTTGAGTTACTGAATTATAAAACTAATGAACTACACATGCAGATCTGTGTGGCCAAAGGGTAAGCTTACAACCCCCAGTTAATTGAATTCCTTTCTTTAGTTCACAGGCAGCTTTTTTTTTTTTCTGAAGCAAAGAGTGACATTCCTTGAAGCATCTTCCCTCCTATTCTCTCTAGCCTACTATGTTCATTTTGTTTTTTGGCAGGACAATGAGGGTTAAGTGACTTGCCCAGGGTCACACAGATAGTAAGTGTCAAGTATCTGAGGCTGGATTCGAACTCAGGTCCTCCTGAATCCAGAGCCAGTGCTTTATCCATTGTGCCACCTAGCTGCCCCCCTACTCTGTTCATTTGTGACAGCATTTGTCCTTAGTGTAACTTTCTTTGCTCCTCAGAATAACTTGTCCTTATTTAGGTGATCATCTCTCTGCTCTGTATGTCTCTCTGCTCTCAGATGGATGCCTTCTCTCTGACTAGTCTGTTATTTCTTTTGATGGTCAGTGGTGGTGCTGGGAGAGCTCCCTCTGGAACTCTTTCTTTTCCCTCCCCCAAAGAGATTCTCTCCCAAATGCTTGGCTCCAGCTCTCTGTTTCACCATTTGACTGACTCATTGGTAGATTTACTTCTGCTAAAATTTCATCTCCTGTTTAGAGTCATCATAAGCATAGTTAGCTTATTTGTTTAGATAATGAGCTCTTTCATTCTTGACCCAAAGAGATTTGCAGTTCATAACAGGGTCACAGAGTATGAACCATCAGGCTTATACACTTTAAAAGTCATTGTGCCCTTACACTGATTCCATTCTATTAATTGACCAAATCACTACCTCTCTGGGATTTGCTTTCTTCATTTGTAAAGCGAGAGGATTTAGCTTGATAGATTCCAGGTGTCCACAGCTCTAATTTCCTTGGTCCCCAGTAAAAATGAACACATTTTCTGTCAATATGGACTGTTAGTGGAAAGTAGGATTTAAAACTGAAACATTTTGTGGTGGTATTATGACATAATCTAGAAATCTTCAGGGATAATATTGGAGTCATAATTTGAGTTTGCTGTAAATGCTGACCAATCTTTGTAGTAATTGTGAGAAAAAAAAAAAAAAAACTATTGTCCCTCGTTCCAGAAAACAAGAGAGAAAAGTAGCCTAAGCCAACTTCTTTTTTTAAGTCCAAGTAATTGTTCTCCAGACTGTCTCAAGGGGTATTCATGATTAGATCTTCTTCTAAAAGCATTCTAATGCTCGTTTACAAGAAATGATAGAGATTCCCACTATACACACCTTCAGTTTTCATTGTCCTTTCTTTTCCCCTAAAGACTTCCCATCACCATCTTTTTTTTTCTTTTTTTTTCTTTTTTCTTGTTGCTATATATAGATATTTAAATAAGATCTATCTATAGATAGATGAAATCCCTTGAAGGTACTGCTAATGCTGGACACTGAGCTAGCCACTAGGTATACAAAGACAAAAACAGAAAAGTCCCAGCTGTCCAGGAGATTACATTAGAAAGGGTCATCACAATGTACACAGAGAAATAAATCTAAAATATGTAGAATGGAAATGCAAAGTTAGAGACATCAGCCTATAATTCCACCCTGGGAGAATGCTTAAAAGTTTAAGGAATTCTTATCTAGAGAAGTAGCAAGCAGTAAGATAAACTGCTGAGGAAGTTTGGATATTGGTCACATTTAGAAATCTTTTTGAAGGACCTAGACCTTTGTAGAATATGAGAGGGACCTCAGAGACAATCTAATGGATTCATAGAGGAGTAACTGAGGCCCTGAGAGATTAAGTGAGTCTTTCCATTCTCTTCAAATAATCATTGAACTTTGTGTTTGACACTATTTACCCCACTCCCTTTCTCCTTGAGTGTAAGTTTCATGACAATTGGGGTTGTCTCCTTTTTGTCTTTACATTCCCCAGAACCAAGTTTGTACAGGACACATGATTGGTGCTTTCTAAGTGCTCTTTGAATTCCACTGGGATTGTGCCAACTGACATCACTATTAAGTATGAGATGCAAAATTCAGCCATAGGTCTTTTGCCTCAGAATTTGTTTCCTCTCATACCAGCCTGCCTCCTTATCATTACAGTTTAATATAGATTTAGAACCACTGCTTAGAAACTAGGGGCTGGATCAGATGATCTCTGAAGTACAAATCCTTTTCATGACTTTAAAGGTCTTCCTTTTCCTCTTAGGTATGTCTTATTCATTAAAATGTTTAAATTCTGCTGGTTATGAACCAATTCAAACTGAACCCTCTGACCATTGGGTATACTAACATTTGGGGAAGATGCTAAGTTGATGATAATAATTAACATTTACACAGAATTCTAACTTTTACAAAGTGCTCATTTGATCCTCACAAAAACTGGCATTATCTCCATTTGATAGATAAGGAAATAGAGGCTGAATATGGTTCAATGGTTTTCCTAGATTCACATAGCCACTAGGTATCTGAGGCAGGATTCGAATAAGTCTCTTCTCTGAGCCAACTAGCTGCTTCAGATTCTTGAGTTAATTCCTACATTTAATCTTTTGGTAGGGGGAGGAATAGTAAAGAATAAAAAAAAAAAGATTTTGGTTTTAGTTGTCCCCCACCCCCGACTCAAAAAAATAATTCCTATTCTTTCCTAATTGCAAAATGGAACTTTAGTAGTAAAAGCAAAGTGAAACAGAGACTGCCAAACATCTAGCTCTTAAGCTTTAATAAAGAGAGCAAATATATTGCCACTTCAAAGTTTGGGTGTCTCTTAAAATTATTAAATTATCTCTTGACAGATGAAGAAGTACCTCTTGTGTATATCTGGGCATGAGGAGAAAAAAAAAATGTGATCAGACAGAAAGCTCTTAAAAAGAGACCTCGTATTCACCAATAAGAAATCTCCCACTCTGGGACACTCAGGGATTGGTGTCTAGTCCTAACCTTCATGATAATGGATTTACAATGCTGTTTAATCTTTTACAGGAAAGCTGAGGCATCCAGAGAGTCCATTTCTCTGCTTTTATAAATCGAACATTAGGCACAATCACCTCTGTTGAGCTACCAAAGGAGTGTGTTTTCATACTTTACATTGCACCAGCCAGATCCACAGCCATTTAGGTTATTTACCAAACCTTCCTTGACACAACAGAAAAAAAAAAAACAGCAAAAGTGCTGATTCAAGGATATGACTCCAGCCAAAATCACATCCAAGGCAAAATATGTGGAAGAAATGAATTTGGATGGATTTTGAAATTTTTTTTCTATTGTTCTAGCAACACAAACCAGTTTCGCCATTTATTTCACTTGGGGATTAACAAAGTATCTTTCCTCTAGAGTGTTTAATGGGTAGTACAGGGAATTTCAAAGTTGTGAGCATCTATTCCTTTTCATGTAATAATGGAGCAGTGATCCCTGAGTACTGAGCCCAAACCTTGTTTCTAGTAAGCATGCAAGTTTAAAGCCCTGCATCCAGATCTCATCAAACTAAGGCACATCGTTTGTAGGACCATATGTTCAAAGATTTATTGGCTAGAAGGCACCTTGGAAGCTAACTTGTCCTACCCTTTTATTTTAGAGAAAAACTAAAGGCCAGACAGTGAAATGGGTTGCCGAAGTAATGGAGATAGTAAGTGGTTAAAGCCAGAATTTGAACCCAGATCCTCTGACTCCAAAACCAGCATCCCTTCCATTTTGCCACTTTATCTCTCATTGTCATAATTATTGTTAGTATTATCTGAAATTGAAAGTCTCCCTGTAGATGATGGCAAAGTTCCTGGGGAAGTTGTTGTTCTTCAGCTATTTCAGTTATATCTGAGTCTTCATGACACCATTTGTGGTTTTCTTTCTTTCTTTTTTTTTTTTTTTGGTGAGGTAATTGGGGTTAAGTGACTTGCCCAGGGTCACACAGCTAGTAAGTGTTAAGCGTCTGAGGTCAGATTTGAACTCAGGTACTCCTGAATCCAGGGCTGATGCTCTATCCACTACGCCACCTAGCTGCCCCGATTTGTGGTTTTCTTGCCAAACATACTGGACTGGTTTGCCATTTCCTTCTCTAGCTCATTTTACAGATGAGGAATTGAGGAAAACAGGGTTAAGTGACTTGCTCAGGGTCATACAGCTAATAAGTGTCTGAGACCAGATTTAGACTCAGGACGATGTCTTCTTGACTTCATGCCCAGCCCTTAATCTGCTGCACTACCTAGAAGGAATTATGGAGGTGTCCTGGAGTATGGGGTATCACTGAAGAAATGCATAAACAAAAAAGATGAGCTGATCATGTCGAAAGTGAGAGATGCTCAGAAGACAGCTCACCTGCTCCATTTCTACTGAGGCAATGAGATATAATGGAAAGAAGCATAGACTTGATATTGAATCTCTTTGGTTTGAATCCCAGCCTTCATAACTAAAATAATATATCCTGGGGCAGTTAGGTGGTGCAGTGGATAGAGCACCGGCCCTGGAGTCAGAAGTACCTGAGTTCAAATCTCGCCTCAGAAACTTAACACTTACTAGCTGTGTGACCCTGGGCAAGTCACTTAACCCCAATTACTTCACTAATATATATATATATATATATATATATATATATATATATATATATATATATATATATATATATATATATATATATATATATATCCTGTTTCCCTAACTGTAAAATAAGGGTGAAAATAATAGTAATGCCTATCTTATAGACTTATTGTGAGGATCAAAGGAGAGAATGTCTAAAGTACTTGGCAAAGCTTAAAAACATATTGACTATATGAACTCACAATGTCAATAGAAAGAGAGGAAGTTTGATACAAGATTTGGTGGATCTCCTTGTGGTAGACTTACGTATCATTGGGGTTTTCATCACTGGAAGAAATTCCCATTCTATCAGAGTAAAATTATAGGATTACAGATTTAGTTCAAGAAGACTTCAGAAGCCATTCAGTCCAATCCTTTGATTTTTCATTTAAGGAAACTGAGGCCTAAGGAGGTTGAATGATTGCTTGAGATCACACAGGTAATTCACAACAGAAAAAGGATTAAAACACAGGTCTTGTGATTCATATTCCCCACTCTTTCCCATGTAACTTATTAAATTATCATGATATGTTGGGGGCCGGGGGGAGGATAGGCTTATCAAAAGGAAGTCTGAAACATTTCAAACTCTGACTATTCTTACCAAGCTGAGATGGCTTTGAGTACGGACCATATGACAGACTATGTCTATCATATAAGGATCTTTCTAGATAAATATATTGGCTCATTACCAGAACATTTGACATCAGATGATAATTTTTGGTTATGGCCATGCCCATAGATGATATTAAACAGTTAGTTCTAATACTTGGAGGTGTTGCAATTCATATTAATGAATGGAATAGCCACATGGGGAAAGTCATTGGCCTTTGAAATATTAAAAAAGTATACATACATACATACATACATACATATATATATATATATATATATATATATATATATATATATATATATATGAGATAGTTCAAAATAATGGCATCTATTCCTTTTCATGTAATAAGGAGAAAGTGAACAAACCCAGACATAGGAGGAAGATCGAGGAAGGAGGCATACACTAAAGGGAAAGAGTATGGAGGAATGAGTTACTACCTCTTCTGTTACAGTCTCTTTTCAGAGCACAGTTCTTTTCTTCTGGTCTTTTTGCTTTTAAAAATAATTTCATTCATTCACTTAATAAATGTTTAGTGAGCACTTGCTTGAAACCCAAAATTATGTACTAGCAACTGACAGAAGTCAAGAAATACTTTACATTCAAGTGAACCTGATGATGGCAAGGACAATGACATTATAAGCTCTTATTCTTTTAAATTTGATGTAGTTTCCTTCAGCCTTTTTCAGGGGCTTATCAGTCATTCAACACTTATTAAGACTCTACTTTGTGCAAGATGTTTTGCTTATCATGACAAAGGGGACTTTTCTCTCCTTAAAGATCTAACAATGGAGACCAATGACTCAAACCATTGAGAAGATCTCTGAGAGCAAATCTTACCAGATTTATCAGACTTCTATGACAGACCCCAGGACTGACTATACAACTGATGTTTGTGGTTCAAACCATTGAAGAAAGCAATCATGCTACCCTTACCTTCCACATCTCTATGCCTTCTCTACAGAAGAGTCAATGCAATTGCAAAAAGAGTTATTAAGCACTTGCCATATACCAGAGGACTATGCTAGAATCTGGAGATAGAAAAAGAAAACTTGTCAGTCTTTACTCTCAAGGAGAATAAATCCTACTTGGATGGGGGTGCAATATGTTAAGTAGAAAATTTATTCAGAGTTATTTGTGGAGAAACTAACAACTAGGGAAATCAGGAAAGGCTTCTTGCAGGAGATGGCTCATGAATTAGGGTTTGAAGAGAATTGAAGGATCCAAGAGGGGGAGGTGAAAAAAGAGGAAAAATCCTGATTTTAGAGTTACTCTGCAAAGGCAGAGGCCAGGAATAGACTTCTATGTGTGAGGATTAGCAAGGGGGCTAAGTTGGCTAGATCATAAAGGTTTTTAGGGGAATAATGTGAAATAGGCATGAAAAGAAATAGATAGTATAGTGGGCATAATGGATAAGAGTATGGACATGTAGTCAGGAATTTGTGTCAGACAATTACTACCTTCATGGTCCAGAAAAAGTCACCAAAACTCTTTCAGCCTCAGTTTTCTCATCTGCAAAATGAAGATAATAACACCTATGATACAGAGTTATGAGGCTTAAAATGTGTAATATATGTAAATTGCTTTAGAAAACTTAAATCACTAGATAAATGTTAGCTATTGTAAGGGGCTAAAATTCTAGCTAGTCTGTCTAAAATCTAATGAGTGGTTGCCAATAAATTATAAGCTTTATCAAGAGTTAGACTTTTAAGCATTTATTAAGGAGAATAAGAATTTGGTAAAGAGAAAGAGAAAGGCCTAGATTCCTCTATCTGTTAAAGGGAGAGAGCATTCCTAGTCCTGCTCTCCACCAGAGTCCACATGAAAGAGAGCGAGTCAGAGCACCAGCCATCCCCTTCTTCCTCCCACAAGCAAACATCACTTCCTGATGCCAAAGATAAGACGCATGTTCTTGCCCTCAGAGACCTTCACAGTAGATTAACACTCAATGTTGATGTTACTGTGTGCAATGTTCTTCTGGTTCTGCTCATCTCACTCATCATCAGCCCACGTGAGACCCTCCAGGTTTCTCTGAACTCCTCCTGCTCATATTATCTTACAGCTCAATAGTATTCCATTGTATTCATATACCACAACTTGTCCAGCCATTCCCCAATTGATGGGTATCCCCTCAACTTCCAATTCCTTGCCACCACATAAAGAGCAGCTATAAATATTTTTGTACATGTGGGTCCCTTTCCCCTTTCCATGATTTCTTTGGGAAAAAGACACAAAAGTGGTATTGCTGGGTCAAAGGGTATGGACAGTTTTATCGCCCTTTGGGCATAATTCCAAATTGCTCTCCAGAATGGTTGGATCAGTTCACAGCTCCACCAACAATGCATTAGTATTCCAATTTTCCCACAGCTTCTCCAACATTTATTATTTTCCTTTTTTGTCATTTTAGCCAATCTGATAGGTGTCAGGTGGTACCTCAGAGTTGTTTTAATTTGCATCTCTCTAATCAATAGAGATTTAGAGCATTTTTTCATATGGGAATAGATAGCTTTGGTTTCTTCATCAGAAAACTGCCTGTTCATATCCTTTGACCATTTCTCAATTGGGGAATGACTTGGATTCTTATAAATTTGATTTAATTCCCTATATATTTTCGAGATGAGGCCTTTATCAGAAGTACTGGCCACAAAAAATTGTTTCCCAGCTTTCTGCCTCCCTTCTAATTTTGGATGCATTGCTTCTGTTTGTACAAAAATTTTTTAATTTAATGTAATCAAAATCATCCATTTTCCCTTTTACAATATACTCTATCTCTTGTTTGGTCATAAAATGTTTTCCTTTCCAAAGATCTGATAGGTAGACTATTCTATTCTCTCCTAATTTACCTATGGTATCACCTGTTATGTCTAAATCATGTATCCATTTTGACCTTATTTTAGTATATGGTGTAAGATGTTGGTCTATGCCTAATTTCTGCCATACTATCTTCCATTTTTCCCAGCAGTTTTTGGTCAAATATTGAGTTCCTATCCCAGAAGCTGGAGTCTTTGGGTTTATCAAACACTACATTACTAGTGTCATTTACTACTGCGTTTCCTGTGCCTAGCCTATTCCATTGATCTACCACTCTATTTTTTAGCCAGTACCAGATAGTTTTGATGACTGTGGCTTTATAGTAAAGCTCCAGGTTTGGTACCGCTAACCCACCTTCCTGTGAATTTTTTTTTCATTATTTCCCTGGATATTCTTGATTTTTTGTTTTTCCAGATGAATTTTGTTATTATTTTTTCTAGCTCTATAAAATAATTTTTAGGTAGTCTGATTGGTATGGCACTGAATAAGCAAATTAATTTAGGCAATATTGTCATTTTTATTATATTAGCTCTGCCTATCCATGAGCAACTGATATCTTTCCAATTATTTAGATCTGATTTGATTTGTGTGAAGAGTGTTTGGTAGTTGTGTTCATAGAGTTCCTGGGTTTGTCTTGGCAAGTCCAACTACCACTTTTAGTATGGATGACTGAGGAACTTATTATGGATCTTTGAATCAGAACTAGATCTAGAAGAGATGATAGAGGTTGTTTAGTTCAGCCTCCTGACAGATTAGGAAACGGAGGTCCAGAGAGGTTCGGTGACTTGTATAATATTGCCTAGCTAGTCATCAGCACAGCCTGGATTTGAACTTAGGTCCAATCACTCCAGGTTTGAATATTCTTTCTATTATGCCATTCTGCTGCCCAGAAGAGAAATATGAAGATACTCTTAGATTTTAGAAAAAAGAATTACCAATGATAATTTCTTCCACCTCTATAGTGATCTTATGTTTATAAAGAACTTTCCTTACAACAGTGCTAGGAAGGCAGCACAGGTGTTCCCTCTATTCTACGATGAGGAAACTGAGACTTATAATGATTTCCCATGGTCACACAACTTTGTAGTATAGAAGAAAGGATTTGAACACAGGTCTTCTGACCATGGTGTTTTTAATAGAGATATTTGGGAAAGAATATTTGCTCAGTAGAAAGCATGAAAGAAATGGAAAATAGAATTTTATGGAATGAGTTGGAACTGGGAGATTTAAAATGCAAACAATGAGACGAAATTATGTTTTGAAACAGGAAATTTTCTGAAAGTGCCCCTTTGACTTCAAATAAGTGTCTGCCTAGTATCAAAGACAGAGCTGATTAAAAGGAGAACAGGGAGGCTGAATATCCAAATGTTGCATGAGATCTAAGAAGTGCCAGTTTTCAAAGAATCTCTTTAATTATTCCTATTATTATCCATGTTATGGCATTTATCATTAATAGGGGTTACATTATGCATGATGATACTAAAATGTATATCATTGTGTGTATGGATGTATATGCCACACCTCACATCCTATTTAGGCTCCAGTAAAGGCAGAGGTTATAGAGGAAGAGTAAATGGGACTCAGAGCTTGTTTGGGGCCATGGTTTGGGTGGAGATGAAACTGAATAGCCAAAAAATGATGATCTCAAATCTTCCCCATCACTTTCCTTTCTTTTAGGAAGAGCTGTTTAAATTCCCTTTATGGTCAGAACACATGCAATTTTAAAGGAAGCTTACTGCTTGAAAGTAATTGGGTGTTTTTCGCCATCACATAAATCTGCTAGCGGGTGTTTGAGACTCTCTGAAAGTTAGAGTAGAGGCTATTACTACCAACTGGGGGCCTTTGGAAAAAGGAAAATTTACTACATTTGCTTAATGAAACAGGACAAGTTACATGCATTCTGGAGAGATATATTGTGAACTAAGATTTTCTTCCGAAAGTGCTTTCATACCAAAGGAAAAAAAACACATTTCTTAGGACAACATTACCTTGGGGAAAGGAGATGGTCCTTACTATCAACTACATTTCACACCAATGAATACAGGGCAATTAATTTATGTTCTTCTCTTTGTACTGATATTACTTCATTATACCCATTAAAAAATTCTGGTTAAGGGTCCAGCAC